>NC_056743.1:1320854319-1320929319 GCF_019279795.1 Protopterus annectens
ATAAGAAATTAAAATACACTAAGGAAAAATTGGTAGTTAAAAATGTATTGAAGATACTGATCAAGGAAAATTGTTTTTGTAACTAAATTTTCTCCTCTTTCAGATGAAATAAGGAGAATAGTAATGAAATATTGGTAATTAATTAAAGAAGATGATAAAATTGGCTATTTGTTCTCAGAGCACATTACTTTCTCTTACAAAAGGGGAAAAAATCTAAAAGAGTTATTAAATTTCAACTTTTTGAAAGGGAATGAAATTGGTAACATGACCCTTGGTACATTTCCATGTGGGTACTGTAGTTTATATGATAGGGTAAGAAATATGAATACTATCAATGGTGTTTCTTTTAATCCTAAATTTCACTTCAACTGCAGATCTATAGGGGTTGTGTATGCCTTATGTTGTTCGTGTTTAGACATTTGGCATATTGGGCAAACAAAAAGAATGGTGAGAATTCGTGTGTTAGAGCATTTAAGAGACATTAGAAATCATAGTGAAGGTAGTCCTGTGGCCCAACATCTTGTTCAAAAACATGGTGGTTCCCCTGATTGTCTTAAATTCTGTGTTTTGGGTAAACCTTTTTCCATGGGAGGGAATGATTATCTCTATAAGTTACTTGAACTAGAGGCAAAGATGATTTTAAAATTTGGAACTCTAAAGCCCTTTGGACTCAATTTAGAACTGGCTATTTAGATTTGATTAAATTAAAATAAGAAATAAAAGAAAAAAATAGTAAAATAATTTATTCTTGTTATATATTAGTCTTGTTAATAATAAAAAAAATGTATAATATATCTAATATTTTTTGTATATACAGTTTAAAAATTTGTATATGAACTTATTAGATAATGTATGTAGAAAAATAGATATTATTATGATTACTATTGCTATTAATATTTTCAGCAAAATGTGATGAATTTGATGTAATGTTGATTTAATTGTTAAAATTGAATAATTGTATAATTGGATAAGCTGTTTGTGCTAATTGCTTTTGAATGTGCGTGCATATGTATAAAAAGATGTTTGAAGCATACACGTTTTGTGATCCGTGAAGGCGAAAGGCCGAGGTACCAGATCTAGTGCAAATAAAAGGAAAAAAGGGGATACTGGTAAAAGTGCTTGGACTTGTGTTTTCTGTGTTCTACCTGTACTCCAGTCTGGGAGTTTGTGTGCTACAGACAATTGGCTGCTGCACCCGATTAAACAGTCCAGCATCTCCCTAATATGATGCCCGAGGGATTTCCTAGCTGTGTGCTGTCTATGATATCTGACTCATATCTAGGGTGTGTACTGAATGTATTAGACTGAATATGGTTTTGCATCATATATCTGGTACATTTTACATACCAGTGTGATTTCCTGGTACATCAGTGGCACATCATTGTAGACTGATGTGAGGAACTGCTGACAGACATTTGGGTTACTGATGCCATACACTGCTTGGTACTCATGCTACTGCACAAACTGTTCTATTCTGCACTTTCTACATTTGTCTGGCCATTACTTCCTCCTTGTCCTTATATGTGGGCCTATGCCCTGCCCTGCTCCAGTTTCTGGATTTCTTCACAGTTGCTGCTATATAAAGTTGTAGGTATGCTGTGACTGGGGTATGTGATGTAACACCACACACAGGGTTACAGACGTCACACCTCTGACTATACCTGTTTTGCAGGATGTCCAGCCTTGCACCCCATATGTCTGCTCTGGTCCTCAGACGGTTTGTGTTTTATTGTTATTCTAAGGCTACAGGTGCCCATATCTCTCAACCTCTTGGAGCCAGAGATCTAGACAAAGCCATGTATAAAAGTGGGACACAGACACAGGCACAAACATAGGGACAACTGTTTCATATTGCTCTTACAAACTTACACAATTGGTAGAATTCGGATTTGTATTAGCATAAATGTTCTGATGGGTATGAAGTATGCATCTTGACTGTCTGTCATTATTTTCTCATGTCAACCTTTGTTGATTCGCCAGTAGTTTTCCAGAAAAATGCAATGTTATGAAAAGCAGACCATATTTATGAGGCAAAAATGTGGACATTCTGTGACACTCTTACATTTGGGGGGTATGATGGTGCCCACTGACTTGTAAGTACTGACACAGTTATGTGACAGCCTTGACATCCTACTGATACTCTGACGTGTTGCAACCTGCTGTTCTACTAGCCACCATCTAGTTTACTCAGAGCTCTGTACTGTCCATATCTGTGGCCCCCTGTCCCTCCATTGTCTCTGGCTTTGTCTAGCTTTCCTGCAGTAAGAAATAGTGACATGTGGATTGTCTGTAGAACTCCTACCATAGGTGTAGCTCACATGCAAAATAGTAGGCGCAGCCAGTCTCGAACCATGAGCACCATCAGCCCTGGTAATGTACATAGCTCACTAAGCCACGACAGCCATACAGACAGTACAGTTTAATTTCTGACACTATCAACCACAAACATATATAGCACATCGACCCCTGCATATGGTGGAAATGGAACATGTCACCACGTTGATTGAGACAGCCCTGGGATTGTGTGGTCTGCTGCTATTACCTTGCAAACAGAATTTATTGCAGATGTACAGGAACACGGGTGTGTTGGGATGAGGTGACTCTAGTATTAACAGTCAAGCATCTCTCCTATGACTCCGCTGCTTGTAATTCCCTCACATAGTGCAGTGGGTTTTGCTGTCTTGAGGCCTTCTGCATAATATGGGGAGCCACTATTGGGCAGAGAGTTCCTGTTGTTCCACATAGCTGTCAGATGTCTGCAGCTATCCCAGTAGCCCACTCTATTCCCTTGCATACATGCAGCAGGTCCATACCTATGCTACCATAGTGTAGTACCCCATACCTTTGTTGTAATGAAGAGTGACTTACCTTGTGCCTACAGCAGTGGATATAATGGTGCTTCAGGGCTGACTCTGTCAGATGCACACAGTACACACCCAATACATGTTAAGGTACAGGTTGTGTGTTGTGGCTAACATCCTTTTTAGTATGTATGTGAGGGGAGTGAGGTGTCAATCCTTAGGTCTCTAGGTTGTCAGTGCGTTACCTCTTTGCCAAGGCCAGGGCATACTGGGCATGCCTATGTCTGCCTACACGGACAGGCTTGGAGGGGTTCCTCCCCTGAGTCCCCCTGTGACTGTGGGAACCTTGGCACTGGTGGGGGGCTGTGTGTCCCTTCCTTGTAATGTTCCTGCTGCTGCTGTTTCTGCAGGATCATATTGTTTAGTATGGCACATACTGTGAACATGTGTGCACATGTGGCTGGAGAGTACTGCAGGGCTCCACTAGATATATTGAGGGAGCAGAACCATGACTTGAGAAGCCCAAACAGATGCTCTATGATGTTCCTAGTTTGTGAGTGTGCCTCATTATGGTGCTCTTTGTTTGGTGTGTGTGCATTTCTGACGGGTGTCATCATCCACGGTACCAGTGCATAGCCAGAATCCCCCAGTAGATGGCCATATGGGATGTCCCCCTGGCTAATGTCTGTTACAGCTGTGATGCATGCCAGATGTGGGAGTCATGATAACTGCCAGGGCTTCCAGCATACACATTGATGTTAATGCCCTGGGCATTGCACACAACCTGGCAATTGATGGAGTGATACCCCTTGTGGTTGATGCAGACTCTACCCTCTTCACCAAGTGGTGATTTGATGTGCACATGAGTGCACTCTATGGCACCCAGTACCTCAGGGTAGTGTGCTACACAGTGGAAGAGATGCATATTGCTGGCCCTCTCCTCAGGAGTATGGAGTAAATAAATGTGCTCACTGGCATGTGCTTGCATGGCATCCAGGAACTGGTGGAGTACCCTGGATGCAGATGCCTGTAAGACCCCCATTATGTCCCCCAGTTGGTCTTTAAAAAGTACCTGTAGCGAATATTCTAAGGGCTACACATACCTTAGTTTCCACTGGGATGGGCTCCCCTCTGTTGGCTCTGGTTGAGGCGGCAGAGCTCGGTGAGGTCTTGTAGTGTGTCCCTGTGGGAGGATGACATAATGGTTGAAGTGTTTACCTTAAAAACACAAGGTGCAGGGTTTGATTCTCACATGGGGTAACTGGCTAGGCTTCAAATGGCCCAAAAGAGCAGTTAGCCTAGTACTAATCTAATCTAATCTAATCTAATCTAATCTAATCTAATCAAATCAAATCTAAATCTGTCCACCCTGTAGCAGTCTACAATCTCCAGCTCATGTAGCCCCTGGAAGGTTACCCTGGGCCTGAACACTCTTCTCCTTCTCAGTCTGGGCCTATTGTCAGCATCAGCATCATCACTAACCTCAGCCTCTAGCACATACAAGTGTAGCTGAGCAGCAGCAGCCCCTATCATTTTGTCAGTTAAAATTCCCAAGTGTGTACTCCAATGGTGCAGAGTATGTGGGAAAAATCAGGTTGTAGGGTGTATGCATACTTTATACTGGTGTGCTGCAGATGCAGCCTGTGTGATTGGCTCACTATGATGCATTCCACCTGACAGGTATATAATTGGGGGGGTTGAATGGGCCAGTGTCTGTTGAAGAGGGCTTATCAGTCATTTGTACTTGATTGGCTTCCCCTAGCTGTTTCCTTTTTTTTTATTTTGTTTTTTTTTAATTCTTTCACTGCTAAGCGCTGGGGCACAGCGCGCAAACCAGCGGTGCTAGTGTAAACAGTGATCAGCAGTTTGGACACTCCCTTGTGCGTGGGCATGGGCATGCTCAGATTTTCTTAAAACAGCTAAAACGCATGCCACAGGACTTAACACAGTTCAGCAGCATCGGACACACACCCCCGCTAAGCAGTGCTTAGCTGAATGCAAACAGGTGCCGCTGAGCTCCAATACACTTACACATAGCATGACAAACCCCTTTTGATGTCAGCTGCCTGTTCTACTACTACCTACACAGTTCTATCCCTACCACGGGGACTGAGGACACAGTGACCCTTTTTGCTATTCAGTAACCCCAGCTCATTTACATACAGCTAATTGAGTATACCTTGGATACTTCACTACTCCAGGGCTTGCCTCCGTAGCAACCACTGAAACCCGCCATTGTAAGACTCTGCATGCTGGGCACTATAATGCAATATTTTTGAAAATGTCTAATTTTAATTTTTTACACTTTTATTTATTTATTTATTTTTTGCATAATGGCATGTTTGCACGTTGCTGCGTGCCTCACAAACATAATATATGTATTAAAAATATATATATTTCTATATTTTTTATTCATTTGCATTGATTTTTGGATTCATTGGCTATACATTTGGCCATCTGCATGCCTACAGTGCAATATCCACCCTTTTATTTAGCCATTTACAGCCCCTGTTTAAATTTTACATTCTGGTACACAGTTTCTGTCTGCGTACATTTCTATTAGCAACACGGCACCTACATGGGTGCCTTTCTGCTTACTGAATTGCAAATCAACCTCATTTGCATGGATTTCACCAGCTTATGAGGTGATTTGCATTCCACAGACACTTCCATGTCCGCGCGCTCGTGCACGCCCCTCCGCCCTGTTTATTGGCTCGCTTGGCAGCCATGTTCTGTGTACATAGATATCTTATTAAAATGATATGAGGCCTAAACAACATATCCTACATTGACCAACTCAAAGTCCTGTTACTATACTCAGCATTTCCTCTGGGGTTGCTCTGTTTTTTCTGGGGCACTTCAGTTCTGAGAGCTATGAGTACACGTTGAATCGCTGTTTGTAGACTTTATTGAATTCCCCTGTCAGTTCAATACAAATGTATGGAAAAGAAGTCCTCCTAGAAGGAACAAAATTGAAACCATGAAATTGCACCTGTTTATGATGTCTTGTCAAAACAAAGTCTGTAAAACTGATAACATCACAGTCAAAAGAATTTTTGAATTGAAAAATAGTAAAAATAATTGAAACTAAGTAACAAAAAATACAGTTTTGTGTCCTTTGGGAAAGTCATCTAACCAGGGGCACTACCACATTGACAATATACCCCTAACAGTTGGCCCAGTTGTTCAGGATTTGGGAACTTATGTAGACAGTGACCTGTCAATATGTGTCCACTGTCTTAAGAAAGTCCTTCCATATTCAACTTATAAACAGAGGGATTGTGTCTAGATCTACATATGTCATTGTCCACCTTTACTCAGCCCTCATTAGGACAATCATTGGGACTAGTACCTCCTTTAGGAAGTGGCTGTTCAGACACAGGCACCAACTGGAATGCCCACGTAGATATCTTATTAAAATGATATGAGGCCTAAACAACATATTCCACATTGACCAACTCAAAGTCCTGTTACTATACTCAGTATTTCCTCTGGGGTTGCTCTGTTTCTTCTGGGGCACTTCAGTTCTGAGAATTAGAATTAGTATCTTACACCTTGCACATAGTGCATATTTCTAACACACAGTGCCTGGAAAGTGTAAAGACTTTGGTATGCTAGACAGATGTTTATCTATCCTTAGTAGGATATCTCAAGAATGAAGAAAATTGCAATAGTGATATGGAAGGACATTATGAAAGCCAAGATTATGCAAACAAAACTGTAAAGATTTCTGTCTACCTACAAAATTATATTTTAAGTAACAGTAATTTTGTTCATTCTTTCATTCATTTTTCAATTACCTGCTTAATCCATTTCAAGATTTCAGGGGAACCTGAGCTTATCTTTGCACATATTTTGCACAAAATAAAGAAAGTGATGCTGGATGAGGCAACACCCCACCTTGCACATATGTTTGCTTGGGTCTATATCACTTTGTCGATTCACTTATGATCGAACCCTTATTTGTCAAACACCTATTTATCAAAGCCACCAATCATCAAATGGTGTGTTCAGCAAGCCACCCTAGTGACTGTGAACAAAATAATAAAACTTAACACCTACCCAGGTTTGACTGTCACCTACCCAGGTTGGGGTCTGCACCCCCCACACCCCACCAACTAAATATACCAACTCTGAGATCGCACTACAGTGGGGAAAAGGGAAAATTCCAGATGGTGGCCAACCATTGGTTTGCCCTAGGAAAAACGTCTATTAAAACTCCATTCAATGATTAGCAGTTTCGATTAAAAGGTGTTCAATGAATTCGGGTTCAATCATCTGTGATTCCGCAAAATGATATAGACCTGTTTGCTCATGTTGAAGTGTTTGCTACATACACACGTGCGCGTGCACACACACACACACACACACACACACACACACACACACACACACACACACACACACACACACAATCACTAATGCATGGCACACAGACCTATAGGGAATTTGGAGGATTGCCACTGGCATGTCTGTTTCCAGAAAAAAAATATGTTGCAAAGACTCTGATTTCCATTTTCATTGCTTCTATTATTTTGAAATGAAAAAGCACTGGCTCACAGGAAGACTTTTTATAAACGTTCCAAGGTGGGGAGGTCTCTTCCTAGAATCAAATTTATGACTAGATGCAAAGTTAGGATCTTAAAGAGATGTCAAGAGTAACTGACAATTGTTCGTACATCTTGGTGAAGGTTCATGGGTGAAGGTCCATCCATGAGATTGGCATTTAGATCAAATAAAAGTGTTAACCCACTGTACCAATATGCAAAGTGAAAGATGAGTTGGAAAATTCATTGAGCAGCTTGGCTATAAGTAGAAAGTAGTGGAGATCATATACCTTTGGATCCAAGATGGTCTGGAAACCTCACAAGTCCTTTACTGAGTGTGGTGAAGTCTTAGGCTTTAGCTAATACTGTCCAAGGGTGAACAGTGGGAGATCTAGATCACTGCCATAATCATATTTTGCATGCCTAATTTGACTTATGTTAGGTATTTCTCACTAGTACCTGTGAGAAATAGCTGTAAGGTTTGAACTATGACTGTCAAAACTATCATCACAATTATCATGTCCTGGTGTTATACCAATTATAAGGAGTCTATAATCTTCTGCCAGTTGTTCACCAAGTACCACTTCCAACTCTTTTACATCTTTATAGACTGAGAGCTAGATCATTTGGATCTTGTATCTTATAGACTTGAAATCTTAACTACCTTTTATACTTCTTAACCTTCAACAGTCACTTTTACTTCAGTTGTGATCCATATTTGCTGTACCTTCACATTCTGGCATTCAGTCTTTTTGTTCTTAAATAAACATGTATAATTAATTCAGTTATTTTTCTTTCTTCCTGGTCTGCAGAATTTAAGCTGCAAATTGTATAATTTTTAGTGTATATAAGAAACTAATTCTGCTTATTGTTTACCCTCTTGTTGTCTCTTTACTAGGGTTACCCCATCCTTATGTATAATCTAGTCTGCATTTTTAGGGCTAACTTATGGAATGATGAGGAAAAAAGTTTTGAGTCCTTTTTCTCACTGATGAACCATTTCACCTCTTTGTTTAGCCAGGCTAGTTGTGTCTGCTTCCCACATTCTTTTTTTTTATTTCAAATTTCAGTTTCTCACTCCTTCCTTTTTGCATTCCCTCATATCCTTCGGTGTTCACTATTCCTGCCACCATACAATATTATTTACAGCTATGTTTCCTTATTTCTGTCTTCCTGTAGTGCATCTCAACATTACTAAATATCAGACTTGCATAATCACTGTTGTTTATTGGCCCGCTACTTCAATTGGTGTTAGCATGTCTGCATTAATTACAGATACTAGCTGGGGACATTACAGTCAACTGCTGAGATCCCATAAAAAAATGTGCAGTCCTGGAGACTTCACCTTAGCAAAGACAGGATGAGGAAAGTTAAGGTGATTCAAAAGATGGTGCATGCTCTAAAAGAAGGCATACAAGATAAGGGTGCATAACTTAATATGACTAGTCTGAAAGAAAGAAAGGAGGTGGGCCAAGACAGAATGTTTAGTTACCCCTAGAGAATCAACATGGTCTAAGAATACTGACTTTCCTATCTATAAGAAGACATTTTTTTAAGTTATAAGGTGGATTGTACATAAGACATATAAGGGCATATTTTCACAAAAAAGGGTGATGAATGATTCAAGCAATCCAACTGGTAGTGGTGGTGGTGGCATTTACAGTCAAAAATATTTGGAGAGTTTAAGAAATCATGAGACCGTCATAAGGCCAGTCTTAAGAGAGTTGCCAAAAATAAGCTGTTGGCTAAGAAAAAAAAATGCAGTTTATCAAGTGGGTCTAAATGGACAGACTAGGTGGGCCAAACAACCTAAATTTGCTACATAAATCTATTAATTGTCCAGCCAGCTATGTGGCTTAGCAGAATAAAGCCCCATCTTTATCCTAGATTACCTGAGTTTGACAAGTGTCTCAGGCACTGGAAGAGTTCACATGGTGGAGATGGAATGGATCAGCCAACATCAGCTCAGCAGCCTCAGGAGATGGGTGTCACAGTCGGTCTAGGGAGGGACTGTGACTAATATCTGCACAGTGCAACAAATGAGGGCAGCATATGTGGGAACATGCATGCATGTGTTCTCAGATGCAAACACATAATGCAAGACACAACAACTGCAGTGGATACTATGGCTTAACCAGAAAAATCAAAATCCTAACTACAGGTGATGATGCCACTCCTTTCATCATGAGGGTAATGAATGAGTTATAAGATTCTTGCCCCAGGGGAATGGACAGGTTAGGCCAATGAGACATGGCAGTGGCTAAAGGAATAAATGGTCAGAGCAGGGATGGGGCAAAAAATCTGTTTAATTGTGAATGTGTTGGGAGGGACTGTAGTGACTTTTGAGACAGTGCTACAAACTACCCCAAAACAGCCATCTTTAGTAATCCTTGTGGTAATGGTCACTGCCACAAATCATTGTGAAAGTGATTAATTTCTAATGTTTGGTAATTTTTTAGTTTCTATCTAGTTTTAGTTACTCACAGATATATTTATTTCACTTTTTTACTTAGTAAATGATGCAGTTTGAGCTACTTCATCAAAGATAAAAAGAAAAAAATCTATATATCTGTGCATTTATGTTTGTGGTTTGTGTGTGTGTGTATGTGTGAGTGGAATGACAACTTCTAGAACCTAAAAAACTGCTGGCATGACCAATTAAAAATCAGCTGATAGAATATACTGACAGTTGTTTTGTGCAAGGTCACGGTACAGTGAGGATTGGGGTAGTTCCCTTTTGTAGTGTGAACCTGGACTTGGACTATATGATTAGCAGACTGTGTGTGTGTGTGTGTGTGGGTGGGGGTTGGCCCTGCAAAAATATTTTGTTTTTATGTTACTTTTCTTACAACTGCTGATCAATGAGTCATGTTCAATCAGATGCCGTTCGCTGAATGGATGTTTCAACCAATTATCAGACATCCATATATGTATCTATGCATGTGTATACATACAAATACCTATATATGTATGCGAGTGTGTGTGTGTATGTGTGTATATTATATATATATATATATATATATATATATATATATATATTTATATATAAACAAATACACACATAACTAGATATGGATCACAGTATGGATAGCATGGCTAACATTAGACAATAGAAATCAGAACTGGAAACAGTTGCACATCTTGTTGCTCGGTGTGATACACTAATAGCAGAAGGCCTGTATACTGAAAGGCATAATAATGTGGCAAGACTGTTATATTGTGGATTGTACAAACATTGTAATACTGAAGTAACTGAGATGCATTGGGAACATGAGACACAAATCATTATAGAGAATGATGAAGTTTATATCACATAGGATCACCTATTATCAGCAGTTCAAAAAACAGATGTGATAATACCAGGTGTATTAGTTCATGAAAATAAGTCAAAAGTAGCATTTATCATTGAAATTGCTACAACCAGTGATTACAGTGTTTTACGTATAGAGATTCAAAAAGTCATAAAATACCAGGATTTTCAGGAAGAAACAAGGGCAATGAATTCAAATAGTAGGAGCAATGGGTCTCATAAAAAAGAATTTGCAGTCATATTTAGATATGTTACCAATACATGTAACTCCATACGGATTGCAGAAAGTAGTCAGTTCTGGGCACATTGTGGGTGCTGAGAAGAGCACTTTTTGGTAACATCAGATTGAAACAATATTGATTTCATGAGCTTTAATCATTCTTTGACTAAGGAATGGGGTTCATTCCCATAATGGTACAGTAGTGAGTCGATTATCCAAACGTCAGTAATCTGAAATGTTAGTTATCTGAACACAGCCTTCCAGAGTTTTCAGGTAGGGAAAATCATAAAGTCTGAATATGGAAACATTATACATATTCACTTGTGTGTGTTTTTTGAGTTTGTAGCCAGCACGTGTGTGACAAATACTCTTTATTGTCCACTGGAATGACTGAATGGTTAAAAAGTGTATTCCGTGCATACAGAACAAGACTTTAGACATTTTTGATCTGGTTCAATGTATGTTTGATTATCCAAACTATCCTAGGTCCCAATTAATTTGGATAATTGACTCTGCTGTATTAGATACCCAAAACACGGAGAAATTAAACCTAGAAAACTCTATATTTTCTTGGTATTTATAACTGAGGTGATGTACACTACAGCAAAATATGTTTGCTTGTAACAACATATTATGAAGATAAATCAGATGATTATTACTTCAAGTATGGAGTAAGACACAGGGCAGATAAACCAAAAGATAACATTTGTGGAAAAAGCATTATGTATTAATGGAGATTTTTGTAGTATTAATTTTTAGAAAGTGGAACTGGCTATGACATTGACTGCTTAGATGAAGATCTTTCAGCTTGAAGTGACTGAAACATTTTCAGTTTTAAACATATTTTATCTGCAAAGGGAGTTTGGCGAGTTTAAAATAAGATACAATAAAGAGGTTCAAGAGACAAAGCTCCTTACAACAGAGTGTGGGTAGGGAACTTTGCCCCCAAATAAAGAAGGCCTGAAGAATTTTGTTAAACCACCTCTGGGAAAATTAAATGATCTCTGACACAGCAGTCATTCCTAGTTAGTTTGCTAGTTATTGCATATTATAGATATTTATAGCACTTTTATTGTCTGCTGCATACTTTTTACTGTATTTTATATTTATAAACTAATCTGCACAATTGCATTAAAATTGTCTGCCTCACAAGGCCTGATAAATAAGGTTTTTACATCACATTGTTTGTGAATCGTTTCTAGCTAGTTTCACTGTGTGTGAGGTATTAACTGGAAATTTTCTCCATTTGTTAAACATCTGTTTGTGTTTGTTCTGATTTCCTGCCAAGAAGTGTATCATATAACTGATTTGTTTGCAGTTAAAAGCATTCTCTATAGCTTCCTTGCTCCTTTATCTGTTTAAAACCTTCATTTAAAGGCTCACTGCTGTTTTTTTGCTGTGATAAACATTTTTGTATTGTTTTTCTGTCTAAGTAGTGTAGGTAGTAGCTGTAGCATTGTTCATATTCAGGCTTGTGTTCTGGGCCTAGTTGTTTGTTTGAAGAGGCTATGTGTCTGAACACATGTTCCAGGCCATCTTAGTTTAGCAAAAGCCATTTTGCATTTCAGTGAGAATGTAATGTTTATGGTCATTGGCTGATTGGGGTTACCTGGACTACAGCTTGGAGTAAGCACCTCATTGGTTCTTTTGAGCTTTTTTTTTTTAAAGTTGTTTCGGGTTTCAACTTTCTGTTACTTAAGAAGTTACCTTGTGAGTGTTTCTGCCATTTCACACAGAGCTAATCAAAGGAAGGGCACTAAGCAAAACTCTGATCTGTGATATGTAACATTAAGTATCCTGTTTTTTTGCTTATTTTTGCTAGTTACCTATTATAGATATTTATAGCACTTTTATTGTCTGCTGCATACTTTTTACTATATTTTATATCTATAAACTAATCTGCATGGTTGCACTAAAATTGTCTGCCTCACAGGGCCTGATAAATAAGGTTTTTACTGTCACACTGTTTGTAAATCTTTTCTAGCTAGTTTCACTGTGTGTGAGGTATTAACTGGAAATTTTCTCCATTTGTTAAACATCTGTTTGTGCTTGTTTGTTCTGATTTCCTGCTAAGGAGTGTATCATATAACTGATTTGTTTACAATTAAAAGCATTCTCTAGAGCTTCCTTGCTCCTTTATCTGTCTAAAACCTTCATTTAAAGGCTCACTGCCGTTTTTTGCTATGATAAACATTTCTGTAGTGTTTTTCTGCCTAAGTAGTGTAGGTAGTAGCTGTAGCATTGACTATATTCAGGTTTGTGTTCTGGGCCTAGTTGTTTGTTTGCAGAGGCTGTGTGACTGAGAACATGTTCCAGGCCATCTTAGCTTAGCAAAATCCATTTTGCATTTTAGTGAGAGTGTAATATTTATGGTCATTGGCTGAATGGGGTTATCTAGACTATGGCTTTGAGTAGGCGCCTCATTGGTTCTTTCGAGCTTTTTTTAAAGTTGTTTCAGGTTTCAACTTTCTGTTTCTTAAGATGTTACCTTGTGAGTGTTTCTGCCATTTCACACAGAGCTAATCGGAGGAAGGGCACTGAGCAAAACTCTGATCTGTGATATATAACATTAAGTATCCTGTTTTTAGTGCATAGGTTCATAGGTTCATAGATTAGAGCCTAGTCAATTATCCCTTGTGAGACTCAAACCCTGTACCTTGTGTTTGTAAGGCAAACACTTTAACCATTAGGCCACCCTCCCAATGTTAGTTATTGCTTATTATAGATATTTATAGCACTTTTATTGTCTGCTGCATACTTTTTACTGTAATTTATAGCTATAAACTAATCTGCACGGTTCCACAATTGTCTGCCTCACAGGGCTTGATAAATAAGATTTTTACGGTCACACTGTTTATAAATCTTTTCTAGCTAGTTTCACTGTGTGTGAGGTATTAACTGGAAATTTTCTCCATTTGTTAAAAATCTGTGTGTGTTTGTTTGCTTGTTCGGATTTCCTACCATGGAGTGTATCATATAACTGATTTAGTTTGCCACCCTCCCTCCCTATTGGTATCCTGTTCTTATACTTAGTGGCTTTGCACTTGCCCGCCCCTACTATAAATTTTATCTGGGACACTCCTCCCAGTCTAGTGTCATTAGCTCATTTTACCTAATACAGAGAGAACATTTGAGAAGGCCAACCCACTTAGTTTCTTAACCTTGAATTATCTTCTGCTCCTCCTTTCTCCCTTTCCACTTTATTAAAAAAAATTCTAAATTCTAAGCTTGTTTCCTGACTTTCCTGTAACTAGTCTAGACCATATACAGATTTGCTGTATCCAGGACTGTTTGTAAGCTTCTGAGCCCCCAAGCCTTTGTGTGTTGGAGGGAAACCTTCTAGCTTATCACTGGGAGTGGTAAGTACTAGGTAGCCTATCAGGTCTATATCATATAATCAAAAGCTGATAACTCCGAAGCACAAAACCGCAAACTTCAAATCTTGAAAGCTGACAACATCAGATCCACCAAAACCCCCCCCTAATTACCCAAAACAATAAAAAAATGCTCTATGCAGGGGGTCAAGCCCCCCTGCACCCCCACACCCCCAGCTACATAAATATACCAACTCCGAGATCACACTACAGTGCGGTAAAGGGAAATCTTCCCTTCCAGCACTCTATGGCAATCTCCATTCTACGGTTCAACGTTTTTGAACTTTGAGGTTTGAAGTTTGGAGTTTTGTGCTTCAGAGTTATCAGCTTTCATGCTTATGATATAAACCCAGCCTATCTACCATAAGAGAAGTGGTTTCTGGCCCAGAAATTGTAGTATATTGACCGTTTGGGCAGTTTTTCCCTCTCTTTCAACTTTCTGGTTTAAAAGCCCGTGTTTGAGATTTTCTCACCTTTCCTGTAACTAAGCTTCTGAGCCCACCAAGCCTTTCTGTGTTGGAGGAAAGCCTTCTAGCATACCAGTGGGAGTGGTAAGCACTAGGTAACCTATCTATCACCACAGGAGTGGTTTCTGGCCCAGAAATTGTAGTTTATTGACAGTTTGTGCAGTTCTTCCATCTCTTTCAACTTTCTGGTTTAAAAGCCCACATTTATGGTTGTTTTCCACCTTTCCTGTAACTAGTCTAGTCCAGATACAGATTTGCTGTATCCAGGACTGTTTGTAAGCTTTTGATCGGTGCCAAAGTCTGATCTTCAATTTTTCCCTTAGATCTACTAGTTCTCTCCTCTCCTACACTTTTACTAGCTTATTAGTCTAGCACTTTAACAGACTTCTTGTAGCAATTATTGTAGCACACAAAAGTGCTACCAGCACTAAACGTTCTACAAGGAAACAGCTCCAGTACTTATTATTAATGCCCACCCTCCTGGCATGTCTAAAGGTCCATTCCCTTTGCTTTCTCCTATTAACCTGGTTAACTTGGGCATCCTGAGGCAATGTAGCAACTGCCTCATGCACACTGACAATCCCCTCCTCTTACCCCCCCAACACTCAGACTTGTGAGACTTGCACTTATATAGCCAAAATGGAAGCCATGCACTCTCCAGCCAAGACCAGAATAGCTGGTCAAAAGGGGAAGGTCAATACTTGCAACACACCACATGGAACACATAGCCATCCAGAACACATACCAGCACTGCCTTCACATAAAAACACAAACCACACAACCACCTTCGCGGAGGCTCTCAATAAAAATCTACCCAAACAGCAGAGACCTCCAAGGCAGAAATGCACTTGACCACCACAACACAACACTAATCATGACACACATAACTCTCTTAAACAGTGTGCCACTCAACCAAAGCCCCTAAGGCAAAACAACATGCCCAACACAGTAGTCATTGGTAACTTGATAGTGAGGTACACTGATGTCCCACTCACTAAGCTGAATAAGGAAAAAGTAAGTCAGCTGCCCGTCAGAAGCCAGGATCTGCCACATAACGCATGCACCCAGGTCCCTCAACAACAGATACAAATATGACTCTGTTATTGTACATGTGGATGTGAATGGCCTGAGACGTACCTCCCTGGACTACATGAAAAGAAACATGGAGGAGCTCTCAGATTATGTAGCCCAGGCGGGTATGACCCTAGCCCTGAGCAGCATCCTACCGTCACCCAGAATGATACCACAGTAGAAGCAGAAAATGATTTATTTCAACAATTGACTAAGTTTCTGGTGTCATTCTAAGGGGATCCAGTATCTGCCGGCCTGGGATGACATGATTTACAAACCTTGATGCTTTGCCAGAGATGGCCTGCATCTGTCACCCCTGGGCTTCCAGATACTGGCCAAGGCTCTTGCCACCCCTATATTGTCTTTTTTAGCCGGTGTTCCAAAGACCAAATAACCACCATAACAGCTACAAACAAATGCAATCCGAGGGTCATGTTGCTCAACTCTAGAAGTCTTAATCTCAAAATGCACTCACTTGAAACACTTCTTAAAATGGAGAACATCGACATTTGTGCCATAACAGAGACCTGGTTCAAGGCAGCAGAAAGCACCCCTACACTACCAGGCTATAACTCATTCCACACCTTTCAGCCGCAGAACTTGGACAGAAGCTCCAAAGGCAGTGGTATTTCCATATTCATAAAGGATGTGCACACCTCCAGACTGGTAGCCCAACATAATGCATCTGAGATACTTCAGGTGCAGCTAACATTGGCTAAGACAGCAATTCAGGTTGTAGCCTGCTACAGATCCCCAACCATGTCCCAAGACTCACACTCCACGTTTCTAAGCACCCAGGAGAATATTAGGGTCCAACCTAACACTATCATACTGGGTGACTTCAACTACTCCTCCATTAACTGGGAAAACTATTTATGTACTAATACACTTGCCCAATGTTTCGTGGAATTCATTAATTCCAATGCCCTGGACCAGCTCGTTCTTACCCCCACGGGAGGTAGCACCATGCTTGACCTGGTCATTACTAACATGGGCGACCATTGCTCTACACCAATAGCCAACTCCTCCCTGTTTAGATCCGACCACAAACTAATCACCTTGGAAATCCTCATCCCCCCCCTGCAAAGGTAACCACCATGAAAAACTTCTCCAAAGCTAACTTTGGGCTCCTAAAAACAGAGGTGGCTAACTTCATGGCACCCATGCAAATGGAGATCAGTTGCATGACTACCGAATCATACACCAATGCACTGTATGAACATGTACATAAATGCATGGTTCTCATCATACCCAATAGAACCAAGACAATCTCCTCCAAAAAAGGAAGCCAATCTGGTGGTCCCCTGTTGTAAACAATCTCTACAACAGAAGGAGTAAACTGATGTGAAATAAGATGAAGTCCCAAGATTGGAAACCCCCCCCTTATCAGCCTGAACAAAAAGTTGAGATCCCTCGTCAAATCCTCTAAAGCTACCTATGAAAACAAAATTGCAGCAGATAGTAAAGACAATCACAAGGCCTTCTATAGTTATGTAAAGAATCTCCATGGCAATACCCAGATTTCCTCTGAGCTACTGCACAATGGTACCTCCTATACCAAGCCAACAGATATTGCCAATATACTGGCCGACAGATTCAGTGCCAACTTTACCCCCCCCCCAAGGGACCAGTCAAAATACCAGTAGATTGCCAGGCATCCAGTATTACTGCTGCACAGGTTAAAACACCACTATCCAAGACCAAGAATACAGCTTCTATGGGACCTGACAATATCCCTGACTGTGTTCTACATGAACTATAGAGTGAACTGGCACCTCACCTGTGTGCCCTGTTCAATCACAGCCTCACCACAGGCTTTGTCCCTACCAAATGGCGCACTGCTACAGTCATCCCTCTCCACAAAGAAGGAGCAACTACAGAGCCTGGGAACTATCACCGTATTAGCCTGACGAGCCTGATAATGCAAAGCTATGGAATGCATCATCATGGACCTAATAAACAAGGATATAGGGAATCCCCAAACACTGGATCCCACACAGTTTGGTTTTGTGAAGGGTAGATCATGCCTGCTCAACTTGGTCAACTTCTTTGAGTCAGTCACCAGAGCTGTGGATGAAGGCAAGGTGGTTCATACAGCCTACATTGATCTGGCCAAGGCCTTTGATACCATTCCCCACTCAGGAATCATAGAAAAGCTCACTAAGCTAGGCATCAACCCCTATATCACCAGGTGGGTTACAAACTGGCTCACAGGTAGAACCCACAGTGTGAAAGTAGCTGACTCCAAGTTAGACTGTTGACCAGTCACAAGTGGAGTCCCACAGGGTTCAGTCCTGGGTCCTCTCCTGTTTGGTATCTACTTCTCTGAAGTCCAGGCCAACATGAAGGGACTCTGACTGACAAAGTTCACAGATGATTGCAAGTTGGAAGCTATTATTAACTCCCCGAGTGATGTTGACATCCTACAGAAAGGCCTCACTGAGACCAATGACTGGTGTCAGAACCATGGCCTTAAGCTCAGTGCCAAAAAATGTGTTGTCATCCCCGTTGGGAAAAACCCATTTCCCATGAATTACCACATCGATGGTAGTCCACTAAACACAGAAGGCATTATAAGAGATCTGGGAAGACAGGTTGACAGCAACCTCTCTTTTGGCCACCACATTACCACTGTGGTCAGAAAGTCCTTCAATGTGACACATCTCATTACTAAGGGTTTTGCATCCAGGAAGATAGAGGTTATTGTCTCCCTCTACTCTTTCCTCATTAGGCCAGTCATTGAGTACTATGCCCCATTTGGCATGTACCTCACTAAACACCTGCAACAACTGGAGAGGCCGCAAAAGTACCTCGCAAAGAAGATTCTAGGCCTTAAACATTTGTCCTATATGGACAGACTAAAAAAACTTCAACTATTCTCTGTCTCATATCGTCTACTTAGAGGCGATCTCTGCTTGACTTACAAAGCCATGTCTTACCCAGCTCTGTTAGAAATGCTACATCTAAAGAAATCCCAATCCCTCCACACCACATGCTCCAGAGACCTCAATCTCATTACCACAATCATCAGAACATGTTGGAGGGACAGGTTCATAACCCAGAGACTGCCCTTGCTAAGAAACAGACTTCCCATACATGTCAAGCAGAGCACCTCACTGGCCCTCTTCATGACAAATCTTGATGAGTGGATGGGAAATAGAAAATTAACCCAAGGGATCACACCAGTGGCTTTACACGACAGAGGCACTGGGAACTAGGGTTGGATGGCACAATGCCAGGGTAGTCCTATGGGCTAGGCTTGTAAAGGCTCCAGGACCATTAGCCTAGTACACACCTATGAACCTATGACCCAAATGACCTAAGACTGATTGTTGCTCAGGTGATGGTAGAGCTGAGCAGAAAGGATGAGACTGTGTGGCTGATGTTGACATGTCCATTTTAGAGGGAGGGAAATGATTTGACCCACTATAATGCTAGCACGGGGGCTGATAATGCCACAAAGCTATAGCAGCCTTCATGGGACGTGAACACGATCATGCATACTCGTACGGGAATAGAGGTAGTAAACCTTCACATCAGCTGCCAACAGAGAAGTAAGGTCCTAAAATAAAAAAAAAAATCCTTATGGTTACCTGAATCATGTCTGTACCAAGAATGCTTGTTACTGTGGTGATGGGGAATGAGTAGGTGAGTAGATTGTTAATTAGCATGGAGAAAGCTGATAAAATGTATGCAAAGAGAAAAATAAAAGTTAATCTCTTGGACTTTCATAGCAGAGGCTGTATTTGACAGCTTTATATACAGAAATTATCATCAAAGATATCAAGTGGTGTCAGAAAACAAGTACTTAGGGCTGATTCTTGATCCTCCGCTTTCTTTCACTACCCACACTGATACTATCAGTAATAACATTCCTACCCAGCTAAAGCTGCTTTTGGATCTCTCACCTTCTCTCACAATCTGTCTGGAGAATCATAGCAATAAACATTCTCCTTCTAAAGCTGGAATATGGTCTTCCCTGCTGACTTTACATTCCTCAAATATACTCACAAGTTCCAAGTGCAAGAAAATACAATATATAAATTAATTCTCCTTTTCAGATTTACATACAAACATACACACCACCGTAATGTACTTAAGTCCATCAAGTGGCTTAGACTGAAAGATCAGACCTTATTTCTTCTGGGTACTCGTCTCCTCAAAATCATCAGACTTGGAAACTATTCACCTCTGTGAGGATTATTTCCTTAAAGAAATGAGGCATATTCCCTCAGAAATTCACAGGATAATTCTTTTGACCTGAACAGACCAAAATTCAAAGCAGTTATTAGGAAAAAGGCCTTTTCCATTCTAGGCCCCACCACCTGGAATCACCTGCCAAATGATATCAGAGGTCAAATGACACTTGATGCTTTTAAGATATCATTGAAGGAACACCACCATGTTGTTCACCTGTTTCATAGACAATTGATAATCCTAAACTTATACAATACAATGCTTCTAATGGACAATTGTCGTTCTTTTCAAACAAAATATCAAGGATCATACATATTACTTTACTGTCCAGCAGTTTTTTGGCTGAGTACTTTGTTCTATTATTTCATTATTTTATTCATGTAATTATTTACTTACCTCTGCCTTCACATATATGACAAAGTGCTCTTTCACTGTATGCTTCTTTTTGCATTGTTGCTCTTTGAGCATGGGTCGTGGCTGAAAACAGTCAGTTGATCAGCTCACCTACCAGGTTAATGACTGGAAACTATATAGAAATATATCTATATATGGATATATTTATTTTATTTATTTATTGCATTTGTTTACTGGGAAAGTCCAGGCCTAAAAGAGCCCATTTACGGTGGAAACCCGGGGAGAAAAGCTCCGACAAGAACATAGATGCAGAAAAAAAAATAAACATTAATTGGTACAGAAGTAAAAACAGTGTTGCACATAGTGGTTGCAGTAATATATACAGAATACATACATAAGTCAGGAATTTAGATGGTTTGATTACAGTAACCTATACAGAATATATACATAAAAGCAGGAATTTAGTTGGTTGCCAGATGAATTCAGAGTGGTAAAAATGGAGATAAATTAATCAGCATTATTGTGCCAGTATCAACAAGTGATGAAAGAAAAAAAATAAATATGGAGAATCAGTCACTAGTAGTAAAAAGCGTAGGAATTTAGTTATAATATAAGGAGAAGGAAGAGGTTAGGTTATAGAGCAGGTACATAGCCAGGAAGAGTTAAGATGATTTTTCAGTGTTTGTTTGAAGGTGGTAGTGCTGCCTGTGTTTCTTATAGAAGGAGGAAGTGAATTCCATAGTCTGGCAACAGTGAAGGAGTAGAGCAGTTATCCAGCTGGTAAGGTGGGCTTTTCTACTTTTAGAAGTAGATGATTTTCAGATCTTAGTTGCCTGCTAGGTTGGTATTTGGCAAGTAGAGTTGAGAGAGCAGGACAGTCTGTGGGTCTGTAGATTATTTTGTGTGGTGTAGTTAGCTGGGTGAATGAGAGATGGTGGGGGAGTTCCAACCAGCCTAATTGTTTCAGTGAGTTACAGCGGTGGGATGAGAATTTGGCCTTGGTGGCAAATGTGGCTATTCTATTGTAACACATATCAAGCTTGGATTTTTGGATATTAGTGAGGAGAGGGGCACCATAAAGGAGAGAGATATAGTCATAATTTTTAGATTCATATGTTAAGCAATATACAATCAATTAATAAGGTAGAAAAATAATATAGGAAATACATAAAATTTATTTTCACTTGTGCATGCTTTTTTGTTTAGTTGAGCTGGTATACTTATGCCATAACAAGACAATGATAAATATATGCTCAGATGACTTTGTCCTGTATATGTGTCCTTATCTGGACACACACTGTTTCATAAGGCTCAGTCCTCCAACACAGTTATATCACCCCTCCCAAATGATTGGTTCCCCATTCCCAGGGTGTAACCAATGTTGTTTTGCCAAAAGGATCACTACTCAACTGTGGAAAAATGATATTCATCCAAATATTGTTGTAAGTGGATATAGTTTCTCACAGGGCTCTAAGTCAGTTACACTTCCCCAAGAAGCCTGGAAGTCCCCTATTCTCCAGTTTGATGGTAAGTGGGTAAGTACATATAATGGTGATATTACACAATGAGGCCCACTCCTGCAAGAGATGTCTTCTGCCTTGAGCCTCCCCCACAAACAAAATACAGGCCACAGTCTTGCTTAACTTCTTATTCTCTATCAGTGTTCAGTCACAGATCAGGATCAGTACCCTACACCATACTACCCACTCCACCAGTAAGGGAAGTTATCTCCAAGCTGATTGATTCATCTAGCCTTGCTTAATTTTAACATTCATGTGCTAATCAAATAAGCAAGCAATTCATACCCGAACCATAGAAATCTCTATCCCAGACAGCCATCTTAAGTGTACATAAGAGCCTTACTCACATTATGTATTTGGTACAAAATTGTCACCTAGACTGGAATTATGTAGCTAAAATGGAACCTGACATTTAGTGCTGTTATACTGACTTTAGAAAATATAAACAGGTTCATAGATTGCCTTTAGTACCATTTTTCTTTATTTTACATGCTGCCTATTTTTTTTCACAACTTTTTGTGGAGCTGTAATTATCAAGTGTTTTTCGTTAGTCTGTTGCTGCTAAAAAGACATCGCCACCTTCAAATGTAGTTAACCTTATTGCAGAGTTTTTCTATCTTCTATGTATTATTACTTAGATATAGTTTAATGGCCATAAACCCTTAAATACCATTTTCATTTCCACTTGTTTCCCTGCAATAGATCGTAAAAGTCTCACTATTTTAACTGCTTTGATCTAGCATTGTTTCTGAAAAAATCTTTTTCTCAGCCTGTAAGATATAAGATGAGGAAGTAATACTAAGTTTCTCTTTTAGTCACTGCCAGTTATCTTACATCCAGTGAGTATGTCTTCCTGTAGTCAATAAAATTCTTGTAATGTACAGTCAGTTGTTGCAGGAGGCTATATAGCAGGGATTACTTATACATAAACTTTTAAGAGTTCTATCAGGTCAGTGATGTATTATTATCAGTGTAATTGTAGAATATCATCTAAAGATAGGCAGTGTGGAATAAAGTTGCTTGAAGCTGCCTTACCAGTTTATAAAGTGTCATTCAGAAATGAATGCGCAGTGCTGCTATAGACTTGTCATGCAACACCTACACGATAGTTAGCATATCTGTGTATAGGGATAAAGCCACGATCTTATGAACCAGATGACCCAGGTTCAAGCATAGGCCTAGGTGCTATAGGATCCAGCTGTGGAGAATGGAAATGAGCATCCAAATCCAGCTTGTGCATCCTGGAAGGTGAGAAATATCCTGATATGCTGCATTACTAATATCCAAAAGTGGATGAGAGCTGCAGCAAGGTAGCACAAGCTAATAGGCAAAAAGTACACCCTATAGTCAGGGTAGGTGGATGCCTAGAAGTGAGCATGGATCTGTTATTGGTATTGTGAAAGTTCCCTTTGCCCAGACTGTCACTGGACAAAAGGAGTTAAGGTAAGGGGAAAACGTTGAGAGTGACATGCATCCAAAGCTGAACTGTGTAGCTCTTCAGTCTGGGGACAACTAGATGCTGTCCTACTCTTGCATGTCTGTCTGTCCAGGAGTGAATCTTTGTCAGGGATTAAGTTAAATCATAGGATGGAGAGTACAAATGGGGGGGCTCTGATTGGAATTTGTTAGCTCATTGTCAGAGCAAAAAAAAAAACAAAACAAAATCTAAGCAAGACAGTATAGGAGTACGTATGGAGACTTAATGATGTCTACAACTTTGAACAGATAAACATTTTCACTTTAGCTGGTATGAAAAAAGATTTAAATGCAGCAAAAACACATTTAGGAACTTACAGTTAAATAAATCAGATTAAGGTGGTAAAAAAGAAACACTGCACTGTTCCCTTAGGCATTCAAAGAAGCCAGTGCTGTGCCAGTGATTCATAGCACTGCTATTGTAAGTAAATGCATAAACAAATAATCTGAGTTACAGCACTGAGATCATGCCCTATTAAGAGGACACAAAATACATTATGGGAGCAAGCAAGATAGACTGAAAAAGATTACGGCACTTCCTATTAGGCTGTTTTGGGTTATAACAAATTACAAAGCAATGCTGTACAGTTACACTGATACAGACACATTAACAGTATTAATAAGATGAAGATATGATGAAAATAATGTGTTTTTGGTTTTTGGGCTGACATTTTTCCTGTCTTCTGAAATCAACCAAATACTGGTTGCAGTGAAGAGTAGGATTTGTAGTTATCAAAATAACAGTACAAAAGTGAATGTATTTAGTTTATATGCTGTCAGTAATTCTTTTGCTATAAATGGTACATAGAGTTATAGTTTATGTAATTCCAAAAAAGAAACTTTCAAATCTATTCCATTGACACAAATAAATTGACTTCTGATTTATCAAAAAATAAATAAATCTTAAAAAACAATGACTAGGATTTAGAGACACACAGGTCATAGCAAAGTGCTGCTTAACAGCTATGCAAAGACTACAGACATTGAAGACAGCATGCAATGCATTGTCTGCATACTAGTGAGACACCTTAGAAAGAGTACTCCAGGATATTAGCACTGTGCATTCTATGAATCTCAGTCAACGATTCTGCAGGGATTTAGGCACAATATGTCTTCTCATTATACTTGGGAATCTAAAAACAAAAACACTTATTTTCTTTTCTTTTCTTTTTAAACTGTAGTAAACCGCTAAAGCATTTCAGTCTTGACCACAAACGCAGTACTGGCATTCATTTCTGAATGCTGGTAATGCACTAAAGACTGATAAGCATCTGCTGATCACCCCCTCTAACACATTGCACCTGGGTCAGCTGCCTCCTTAGCTCCACATTAGCTTTGCCTCTGCCTGTACTCCCCAATCCATTGCACTGCTAAATATACTAAGTTTGAAATTATACAAACAGTGGGTATAAGTGGAAACCTCTTTACCTTCACTGTTTCACAATCTTGTTGCAATCGAAAACATTTACAATACTGTTCTCACCTGAAACAAGCATAGACACAGATAAGATACACATAAACTGGACAAAAACAAACATTACTATACAGCTTAAGGCTTCCTTTTTTGACAATATCAGAAATAAAAAAATACAAACATCTCAAAGAAAAGAGAATCAGTAAAGTGCATCACATGGTTCCTTTGGTAGGTAAATACTAGGCAACTACTCTGCAGACTATTATATGCCTAGCCAACAACCGGACAGTGACCAAAGATGACAATGAAACACTGTACCTAACCTGTTCACTCACTCTCCACCCACACAGCAGATCAAAGGAATGTCAGGTTACCAACCAGCAAACTACTACCACATACATTTATCACCAAACTAATACCACATAGACTTACTACCAAAGTACTACCACATAGAGTTACCACCAAACTACTACCAGACAGACTTTGAGATATAGAAGAGTATCAGAGACAACCCAATACAAATTCATGTGGTCACAGGGAGGAAGTGTAAAGTCTGCAGATAAGGTGCCCCAGCCAAATGCTGTGATACAGCAACACTAACCAATTTGCCACTATGTTGACCAACTTTCAGTATGCTGATTTTAATTCCTCATATCTTAACTCATTTACAATGGCATTCTCATAATTAATTGTTTAGGTGTTCCATCTCCCATATACCAAAACCCTTTGCCAAAATGTTCCTTATAACGTTACACTAATATAATATAAAATATGCACTATGTGTTCTTCCATACCCCATTTGCTAAATCCTCCTTCTTCCCTCCTGTTTTCCTCTTGGGTTTCATATTCTATTTCAGTCCAAGCTTTACTTGCCATTTTAGCCAAATAACATTCCACATAAGTTTGGATGTGTTTCATTAGTTACTTTCAAGATGCCCCTCCTTTCTACATCTTATTTATCACTATATGGTATCCCGAAAACATCCCTCATTGTATACATTGTTAATTTCAAAGCTGGTTACCATGTTTCCACCTCCACTCTCCTTACTCTTATTTAATAATAATAATACTAATAATAATCACACTATCTTCCTAAATCTCATCCTTTTCACTTTTCACACTCCTACTCTTAACAGACCTCTCAACCTCTTAGAGCAAGAAATCTGGACAAAGGCATGAATAAAAGTAGGACAGAGGCCCAAAAATAGGGGCATTTTTTTTTAAATATTGCTCTTACAAACTTAGAAAGTTAATACAATAACAGGTTTTGCATTAGCATGAATTTTCTGAAAGGTATGAAATCTGAAACTCAAATGTCTGCCGTTATTTTCTGACTTCAATCTTTAACAATTTGCCACTAATTTGCAAGAAAAATACAATTGTATGAAAAACAGACTAAAATATGAGGCAAAAATCTGGACATTATGCTAAAATCTGTACAGTTGAGAGGTATACTACTTTATCCTTTAACTACTTTCTACAAATGTTGTCACCCCATATTCATTAAACTCCCCTATCTGATCTACCATTGTTTTATTTTAAAAAGAGCAAAAAAAAAAGAGAGAAAAGAAGACTTCTTTTACTATTCATCATCACCAAATGTTCTATTCTTAACAAAAGATACAATATATTAATTTTACTGCAGTTCAACCGATTCCACACATACCCCTAAATTTTAGAAAGCTGACTTTCATATTTTTATGGAAATAAAATTATTAACTCTGCACAAGTCATTATTGATCAAATATTATAACAGAAATAATCAGAACATCAGCACTGGCATTAGTAACACATCCCTCACCTGTTTCCAAGATTTATTGACAAACAGAGTCTTCAAAGTTAAATTAGGCTCTTCCTTCACTCAGCCCACATCTCTTTTAATGGGAGTACACCAATATACTATCCTAGGTACTCTTCTTTTCCGTATTTTCATTAATAAACTATCACATGCCCTTCCCACTCTACAACTCATTCTTTATGTTGATTACATGGTAATCTTTAGGCCCAGCCGCAACCACTCCACAACTGAAACAAAAAGCAAAAATACTTTAACTTTCTCAATTCCTGGTGCATTAAACACAAACTAATATTTAATCCTCCAAAAACAAAAAGCATTCTATTTGGCACCACCCAAAAACTTAAAAATTCACCAAAGTCACTCAGCATCGCTACCCATTGTGACATATCAATAGAAATAATCAAGTTCTTCAAATACCTCATTTTGTGGCTAGACTGGTTACTAACATTCCATACTTATCTTGAGAAATTAAGGGCAAAGTTAACTAATTTCTCTTCTGGGCCAAGAAAGGCATCTATAGGGAAAGGAGTCCTTCTGTCCCAACTTGAGTATGCACTACCCATCATAGCAACAGCGTTTAAGAAAAACTCCTCCACACTGCAGAATCAGGCTAATGCACAATGCTGTAGTTGACAGGGGCCTGGGTTCAAGACATGGCAGGGGTGATTATTTCAGGGCCATTAGCCTAGTAACATCCGATGATCCTATACCACAAATTTGTTCCAGAGGTTCCACCTGTGTCCCTCATTGACAGGGGCAACAGGTGCTGACTGAGGTTTCTTTTCAGGGATAAACTCTTGGCTAGGCTTGCAAGGGCCCCAGGGCCATTAGCCTAGTAACCTCCTATGATCCTATAATGCTATACTGAAAACAAAATCTGTTACTTTATCATTAACTCACCCTCTCAATGAGCACCACTTCCTCACCCTTAACAATACCAATGGCGCACAGTACAGCACAGAGTAGACACACTACTAGGGTCTCTCATATTCATACTTCTCTAGCCTAGGTCATTTCCATCACTAGCTGTCAAATGCTATACTCAACACACATACTACATCAGGTACTTCTCCCAAACAACCATCCCACTTTATTACCTACACAGCAGGCTACACTGCATCAACTACTCTTTCTCCATCCTTACTCTTAAAATATAGGAATTATCCTCCCCACCTAAAGGAACACAAATCCCCTTTCCCCTCTTTCAGAGCTGAACATAAAAAATTTCTCTGTACTGGCTATATAAAAGAACACATCACGTAAGGGCCTCTCAACCTCTAGCCTTACTCTCTCTCTCAAATACTAACACCTCTTAATGTCACCCTCTCATCCTCCTCTGCCCTGATTTTCATTACCTCACAACATTTTCACCATGATGTAAATCTAAAATATAATCATGTAAAATTGTGAAGTGTGCATTTTCTCATAATTATCACTACATCTATTAATTGCTACTATACATTTTTTATATATCCGTGCTAAACTTGAGGCCTGTTACAACAAAATCTGCAAATTTGCAACCAATTCTAAGAACTCTTCCCATCACTGTCACTCTCTACACACCCTGTGCATTTTCTCATAATTATCACTACATCTATTAATTGCTACTATACATTTTTTATATCTCTGTGCTAAACTTGAGGCCTGTTACAACAAAATCTGCAAATTTGCAACCAATTCTAAGAACTCTTCCCATCACTGTCACTCTCTACACACCCTAAACTGGCTAGAACTCCACAACCACCTAAAGTACCTACAACTTACAACAGCCCACAAACTCATCTTTAAACCAGCAGAATGCCCCTCTCTTGCTAAATCTCTAACACCCTACACACCTACCCGTACCCTGAGATCCACAGGCCAAAACCTCCTGCATGTACACAAACCCATCCACCCAACTGGTAAACTACTACTATCCCACACTATAGCCAAACTATGGAACAATCTCCCCACACCACTACATAATATACCTAACCACAACAATTTCAAATCTATGCTTCTCTCCCATCTCTCCTCCAAATGGGAATGTCCTTCACATACTCCCACCTAAAACTCCCACACTACTAACTCCACACCTAAATCATCAATTCTTTGCCTACTTTAACTTAATTCAGAGATCTTGCTCAGAACACCTTTTCATAAATCTTTTGCATGCATGCCTCTGGCCTACCTTACTCATATTCTCAAACTTTCATTGTTTGTTTTTCTTATCCATTGTACCCATAATATTGTTTTGCTCTGTAATATTGTTAATTTGTCTCTATTCGTATGTATTTGTATGTCTGTTTGGGGCTTTTCCCCTCGGGTCTCCACTGAAAAAGGGTAATTCTTACCCAGCTGGACCAACCCGGTTAACAAATGCAAATATATTGTTAACTTTCTGCTGTTTTCGATATGTACAACCTACACTTTTTTGTGAATTATTTCTCTTGGACAGTAGTACCTGCAAATGGTCAGTTGTGATCAATGTTCTACCCTGGTAAACAAATGCTGACTAAAATAAAATTAAAATGATTTTACAAAAAATGGATGTTATTTCCTATCTGAATACTACTCTATCTTTTCTTAAAGCTTTCTGCATAACTTAACCTATTTATCCTGTTTCTTTCTGCATTTTTCCTTAATATATTTTAAATTCTTTTACATACATTCTCTTTACATGTTCTTATTTTCTTCCCCAAAATGTATTCTTCGTAATTTATTTTGACTTTGTTTCATGAAATCTGATATATAATTCAAACACTTTCTGCTTTCATCCCATATTTGTCAAAATGTACAGATTAGGCATATAAGCAAAGAGTTACATTAGTAAAAAATCATACCCTTTATTTTCTCAAGTCTTTCTTCCTAAATGATTGTCAATATAAAATCATTCACATGAGAAAAGCATAACATAGAGGATTATAATTGGGACTGCAATTGTTACCTGGTTGTTATATGATCAATAAATTGATGTAAAGAGAAATTTACCTTGAAAGCAAATCTTTGCAGCTAAACCTCTGTGTATATTACAAAGGATTATGATCAGGATTCTAATATAATGCTTTGTTATGTGTTGTTGAAATGGGTGTCAATTAAAAAAGGTGTGGCAGTGACAGGCATGTACCATTTTTTAAATTGATGGTGATTAGAGATGCACTTTACTTCTAATTGCCATTTGTGTGAGTGACAGTGTGAGGTGTGTTAAAGCTTTTAAAGATGTTGGTGTTCAGTGCAGCTTTGTGATAAATGCCATGTCTGGGACATTGCAAAAAGTTTATCTTTTATAACTGCAAGATTCAATTTAAGAATCTGATTATAACAACATTATTGGCTAGGTTCTTATTTATGTGCCCAGCTATAATAAAGTTAGTTTTATCATCAGTATGCAGAAGTGGCATAGAAGGATAAAGCCTTGGCTACAGCCCAGGTGACCTAACTTAGACTAGTGGCTTGAGTGCTTGATGGAACAGGCATGGAAGAGGGGACATGTCTATCCTCTAGGGTAAAAATATTGGTTCCCACCCGGCTTTCACTGCTTCTCTGATGACAGGGTCTCAGCTGGAGAGTTGAGAAGAAGGCATGGGTAGGCACTGCAGTGACAAAAGTGCTCGTGTTACCACCAAGGGCAGAGTTAGTAAATGAAACATTGAAAAAAAGTTGTAGAGACAGTAGTGAGAGCACAAATAACTAACAGCTGCCTAGGTGACAGTCCCCCCCCCCCAATGGTGCATGTCTGATCAAGGGGATGGTTCATGATCAGCAGACATAAAGGTAAAAATGCTACAGAAAGAAATGAGTTGTCTCTTATTTTCAAATCATGAGACAATATTTGCAGGCATTACAGTTGGCTTAAGGGATGCCTCTGTGTAATGTCTTCAGAAAATGTAACTCTTACAAACCCTCCAAAATATTAATCAACACTGATCTGATCCATTCTTTGTGTATATTCTGTACTATTCCTTCAAAACACTTATCTATGACAGGTTTACTATAATTTTCCATAATATAGTTTAATCTTACTGTAATAGATACCCTTTTAACTGCCACTACTTCATTCCTCAGATAACTGTGTTATCTTTTCCAGCATGTACCCAGAATTAGTCCCCTTTATGCCACATATCTGTACTTACCTTATTTTACTGTTAGAATATATGCCAAACTATATTTTTATAAATGTTAGTGTTGTTTGCAGTTCATGTTTAGTAAGCGTACTTGTTTCTCTTTCTAAAGCCCTCATGTTTCCTTTTTCATTCAAACTGTATTTTCTTCTTTCATTTATTTTGGTATCTACCTCTTTAGAAATCCCTGTATTATTTCTATAAAATTCCTTTTATCTGTGGCTACAATTTACACAGTTTATATTAAACTGGTACTACCCGATTCTTTGTAATTTCTGCTCACTTCAGAACCTTTTCAATTACTTCCATGCTAAATAACCTTGTTATTCTAATTGCTCTTTTATTTAACCTTTAGTGTATATATTATCAATCATGTCTGTCATTTCTTGAAAACAAATTTTAGTACATTGCAGCATGCCATCCACAAATTCTTTGCTTTACTCCTCCATCCTTTAGACACATCTTTTGAGCCAGATTTATTTTTACTTACTTCAGAATAACATATCACACTTTCCCCAACCCATAGCTTTTTAAAGAAACGTTTTTTATTCTTCTTCTTCAATTCCTTTCTGACAGCTTTTATTTCATTGTTATCTGGTTTTCATTCCCTTCCCTTCTCATTTCCTCATTTCACTGCTGTAACCTACTCTAATTCTTACAAAAATATATTTTGTCACAACAAGGTTATTTATTTAGTTAGTTTGTTGATTGAGTAGGTGGTCTGGTTCTAAAGACCTTTTTCAGCCACAACCTAAGCCACATATGTGATATGTTCTCAAGAAGGGGATATCCACCGGATCTGTTGAGTGAGCTTAAAACGGAAGTTATAAATAAAAGGGAGAATAGTTTTTACCACCCCATTTTGTTTATTAATAATAATAATAATAATAATAATAATAATAATAATAATAATAATAATAATAAAAGTACATTTAATAATTCCCTTAATGGTAATGAGAATGCAGCAGTTTCTGGTCAGGATCATAATGTAGTGGGTAATTTGGACATAGAGAATAATTCCAACACCCAGTACAGTTTGGCCTTCATTTCTACTTTTAACAGCCAACATAATTTAATCAGATGGGTACTAAATAAAAATTGGCAAATATTATTGAATGATACGCAGATTAGAAAGAAAGTGAATGTTACCCCTAGTATAGTGTATCGAAAAGGTTCTAATTTTAAAAATATTTTTGAGAATATGAACAATAATGAGAAAAAAAAGTAATTCAGGGGCAATGTTTAGATGTGGTATTTGTTCCTATTGTACTAAAATAAAAATAGGGAATACATTCACAGTAAGAGGGGAAGTATTTCAGTTGAAAAATAAGTATAATTGTAATTCACGATTTGTGGTTTATCTGGTACTTGTGAATGCTGTCTTGGGTTCTACGTTGGTAGGACAGAATGTAGACTCAGAGACAGAATTTATGAACATGAATATAATATTAAGAAAAGTAAGGATACTAGCTCATAGGCAAAGCATATTAGTGAATGCCCAAGTCACTCATTCAAATACACGATGACAGACCCGATTCAGTGTGATCCAAGGGGTGGACACACAGGCCTTCATCTGGAAAGGAAGGAGTTGCTCTGGCAACTCAGATTGAATGCATATTCATGGCCAGGGCTGAATGAGCTTAGAGCCATTTACTGTCGGCTTAAATTGAGGGCCTTAGAAAGATAGGATTATAAGGCTTCATTTCATTTTATTTCAACATCTTTTGACTATTTTTTTCTGTATTAATTATTTGTGCATTATATGTTTCATATGATTCATATATAATTTTAATTTCTTTTTTGAGTAGTGACAATATAGTTATTGTGGAGTGTAAATTCATGTTTTATCAAAAAGTGAATTTTAATATGAAAACATACATGGTTTTATAGAAATACCTTTAGGTAAGGTCACAGTGAAATTTTAAGGAATTTTTGTATCTGTCACTTTAATATAGGATTGACTAGTGTTTAATCGGCTGATTTAACTAATTACTAGGGAGGTTTGTTTGTTATAAAAGACTGAACGACTTGAAGAACTGTTATCTGATGTAGTCCAATTGGTTTTTTTTTTCACTCAAATTATTTTTATTTTGATGAAATAACACAATAATTTAATACATTCATAACATTCAATAACTATTTACAGTATTTACATTCAGCCTGACAAAAATAATTCAGATAAAAACATTTGTAGTTAAATAATAAGTTAATATATAAACTATGATAGTTAGGAAGAGTTTGGTTCCATCTGTAGGGTATCAATCAAATTCAAAACTTCTCCATGGACTGTTAACCAATGGCTTAGGAAAAGTTCTTAACTCTTTAGTTCTTTTCTCCATTAGTATGCATTTCTTCAGTGATGATAGGAATTCCTCCATTGTGGTTGCTACATTAGAGTTCCAAATTCTAGTTATATATTTTCTGGCTATTGCTAACACTGCCTACAACAAATACAGGTCATCTTTCTTCATATTATTGCTATTAACAACTTCTTCTTCTTTTGGCTTTTCCCAGTTAGGGGTCGCCACAGCGGATCACCTGTCTGCTCATGACTGGCAGTGGAGTTTTACAGTGTCGAGTTGCCAGCCTGGCGCCCAACCTTCCACAGAAGGCACACACACACACACACACACACACACACACACACACACACACACACACACACACACACACACACACACACACTCATGCTTAGGGCCAATTTAGAGTGTCCAATCCACCTACAGCATATCTTTGGGATGAGGGAGGAAACCAGAGCACCTGGGGGAAACCCACGCAACCACATGCAGACTTCGCACAGAAGGCACCCCAGCCAAGGATCGAATCGGAGAACCTCTTGCTGTGAGGCAGCAATGCTAACCACTGCACCACCTCATTATTTTTTTAAAATAAAATATAAAATGTATCATAGAACATCTACACCCTTAGATCTTCTGAGACCCTAGACTGTGTAAGTGGATATTGACACCGGCTTAGTAGGGGTCTCTTGTCCTGGACCCCCCAATTTAAAATCAGCCCTGCTTAGAGGTGCATACAGAATGTCACTATAGCTTGTGTCATGGGCTGGAGGCAGCACAGTTATTGTTTGTTTAATTTTACACCCCAATCAGACATCAGAGCATTCAATAAAATTAAGGACTTTGCCAAAACAAATATATCTGTATAGATAGCTTGAAGAAATTTGTTAATCTCATTCTAATATGGTTTAATATTAGTACAGTCATAAAAAATATGAGACCAGTCAGCATTAGTGGACAGATGACATCTCCAACATAGCTTGCTGTTTGAAGGGTTCATTTTTGAGAGTTTCTCAGGTGTCAAAAAGGATCTGTGTAGAAATTTCTAATAAAAAATCCTTCAGAATTGTGAGTAAGAAGTTAGTTTAACTGAAAATAAAATGTTTGTTTTATCTTCCATTGATAATGATACTTGAAACCCCTTAGTTAGGTATTGCCAGTAAGAATCTTTTGGAGCTGTCTTATAGACAATTAAAGTGTTATATAGATATGATAATTAATTCTTAACATTGATATTAATTATATAGAATTCCAAAAATCCAGTTTATAATTTTTGGTATGGTTTTGAAGGATGAGTTATGTATTATCCTACACAGATCCTTAGTGTATGCTGTGACACTCTGAAGAGCCAACCAGTCATTAGGGGATAGGCCATAGTTTGATAATATGCATTGTGTGTTCAAAGCTTGTTGGTTTTCAGTACATTGCAACCAACAAAATAGGTTATCATTTTCCCATAAACCAAAAATCTCTATGTGTTTTATCAGGGAAATCCCTTGTGATAATAAATGATATTAAAAATCTATGCCACAGTTTTACATCTAAATTTGTGTTAATGAATTTTCTAAACACATCAAAAATATTGTTTATTAGTATTGTTTAGTTAATTTTGTTGTACTATACTGTAAATTTAAACTTAAATAGTGCTATATCGTGTTATCTTTGTCAGTTACCAAAGCATTCTTTGATAAACAATTTTCATTCATTAGTATAATGGAATGTAACTGTTTCCAATTGGAAGAGTATCTAGGATTTATCCAATTCATCACTATTTTAATTATAGATGCCTTTATATAAGTTTCAATCTCTTGGAATTTTAACCCCCCACCCCTGTTCCCATTTTCTGATATGATGAGAATATGCCACTCTATTTCTTTTGGGGTACCATAGGAATTTCATTAGAGTTGAAGTGATTTCTTTAAGGATTTACTTTCCTGGTGGAAGTATAAGGGCTTGTGCTATATATAATATTTTAGGTAACAAAACCATTTTTATCAGTTGTAACCTATCATCGAATGTTATAAACAAATTATTCCATTCGCTTATTAATGTCTTGAGTAAGTCTATGGCTTTAGCATAGTTAAGCTGTAAGGTTTCCTCTATATTCTTGCCTAGGACTATTCCTAAATAGTCTAGAGTTGAAACTTGGTTTCCAATAATATGATTAACTGGAACCTGTATATATATATTTTTTATTTAATAATAAATATTTTTATTTAGATTTGTTGAAGGAGAGTCCTGAGATTTTTTGGAAATTTCTTGTTACTACATCCACTTCATCTAACACTTCCTTAGAGGTGGGTAAGGTAAGTAAGACATCATCAGCAAACATCATTATTTTAGAAATATATTGGTCATATATATTTGTACCTCTTATCTTTGGGTCATTACGTATTAAAATGGCAAGTATTTATATGGCCAGAGCAAATAGGATAGGGGACATGGGACATTCTTGTCTAGTACCTCTAGTGACTTGGATTGCTTTGGAAGTAAAGTGACCTAATTTGACATATGCTAAATTATTTTCATAGATTTTATCATTGTTATAAAAAAGGGGGGGGATCAAATAACTGTAAGACTTTAAATAAATAACCCCAATTTAAGGAGTCAAAGGCCTTTTGAACATATAGACCTATTATCAATGCTTCATGGTTTCCTCTATTGAAGTAATCTATCAGAGTTAATACTCTTTTAATATTATCCTGTGTATGCCTGTTATATATGAAACCAGTTTGGTCTTTATTCATTATTTTAGATATGGGTATTTTCAATCTATTGACCATAATTGACATAAATAGTTTATAATCATTATTCAACAAATAAACTGGTCTATATGAGTTGCAATGATTGGGGTCCTTATTCTCTTTTACTATAGGGGAAATTAGAGAATATCTCCAAGAAGGAGGATTATTTGCTAATGTTTTAACTTCAAGAAAGGTTTTATGTAGGAGAGAGATTATAGAAGAAGGGAACAATCTATAAATTTTGATAATTAAGCCATCTATTCCAGGTGCTTTATTAGACTTACTTCCTTTAATCCCATCTACAATTTCCTTTTGAGAAATAGTTTTTTGTAGATCTAACTTAAGTTCCTCAGGAATTCTTGTTATGTTGGCAACTATATTCTCTAATTCTCTCATTTATTTGTACTTATTTTATCTTTATGATGCTCTGCATAATGATAATTAAAAGCCTCCAGAATGTCCGAGACTTTTTTCCTTTTCCCTTCATGAACGATACTATCAATGTTATTAATTTTTGATTGTATCTTAACTTTCATAGGTTATGAAGATGCTTAGGAGAGGTAACATAAGAATTTAATTTCAGTTTTTCCATGGCTAAATTAGTTTTATGGGATAATATTTCATTGTATTTCTTTATTTGCTTCTTCTATTTTCCTCTTATTATCTGTAGCAATTAAGTTTTTATTAGATTTAAGAGATAATATTTGATTTTGGAGTTGCTGTAACTCTGAGTTCCATTCTTTAATTTTATTTTTGTACCAGCTAATGTTTTTACCGTTTAGATAGGCCTTAAGAGAATCCCAAACCATAATTGTGTTTGCTTCAGGTTTATAATTAATCTCTAAGAAAAGCTGAAGTTCAGAAGTTATCCAAGATTTAAAGTATTTAATTTTTGTGATTTATGAAGGAATCCTTGAAGTAATAACTAACTGATTAAATTCCAAGTGGGTTGTTAACAACAGAGAATTATGATCTGAAAAAGGACAAAGTTGTATTGAAAAATTCAAGATTTTAGAATAAAGATCTTGTGAAATATAAATTTTATTTATTCTAATTTGGGTACCATGTCTATAGTCCTGGTGTGAGAATAGTAAAGAATATGGTCCCAAAGCATTAAAGGTATCTTTTAATTTAAACATTTATGTCCATTTTTTAACTGTTTAGTTGAGGACAATAGTCTAGGAGATTTCCTATTGGTAGTTTCAGTAACATCTGTGATACAATTGAAATCACCTCCTAGTATAATATTACCTTTAGAAGTAATTGTAATAAAGTCTAAGTGTTTCTTAGCTAGCCCAACCCCCATACCCAGGAACCAGTATAAATTAGCCAGGGTCCAAATTCTATTATTAAACTTAAGTATAACTAAGGCCATGAGGCCATCATTATCTACATGTTTGTAAATAATTTGAGGATTTAAGAAAGTCTTTTTCCATATAATTGTTACTCCTCTGGTCTTATTTTTATAAGACGATTGAGCAAGTATTGTGTATTCCTTAGAGTCCCACATAAATGTGTCATTTATTTTAAAGTGTGTCTCTTGGAGAAAAACTACTTGAGCCTTGTTTAGTTTAAGATACCTGAGTAGGTTGGCTGTCTTATATGGGTTGTTTAAGCCATTAGTATTTAAGGATAGCAAAGTTATATCCATATCAGAATTATTTAAAGAAAACAAACAATAAAGGAACTGGTATTAATAGAATCCTGTATACATAATACTCTTCCTGAATAGACAATAGAATATCAATTGTTGTATTTCTATTTATCTCAATCCAAACAACTTTCCCCATGAAAGATAAAAGTAAAACAATTGTGTCAGGCATTTCAAAACTAGAAAAACAGTTAAATAACAAAAATATTAGCATATTTCACTCTGATATAAATTTTAATATACCCTATACATGGAATGAGATACATTCCTAGTCTAGCAAACAAAACTAAATCTGCTAGACTACCTATCCCAATCATCAACCTTTGTTGGTTTGAGCCAATGAAAACAAAGTAAAAAATGGAGACTATATTATAAATTAAGAGAAAAATAGTAGTTATAAACAACTAATCAAATATTAATTCCAGTTAGGTTTTTGAGATGAGTTACATACACTATTATTAGAAACATTAAACATTTATACAGTAATTATTCACTAAGGAAGCAAGAGACATATTAGGATATATATAATCTGAATTTAGTGTTTAATAGACTAAGGAAACATTAGCTTTATTAACAATCTAAATGATTACCCAAAATACCTAAGCATGTCATCTGTATTAGTTCTAATAAAAACTTCAAAATGGCAGAACAAATCAAAGAATCATTTAGCATTTGTATTTACTTGCCCTCTGAATAAATCTTATCATGACAAACTCCCACTAGATAAAAACTTCACGAGTATTGGGTGTTAGCACATAGTGAGTATGTGTCATTCCCAAAAGATGTTAACATAGATTTTTAGAAATATTCCATAAGACATATTTGTCCTTAATTAACTCCTAAACTTTTGGAATAGCAGATGTTTAAATAACTGACTAAAATCAATAATAATTAACTGGCATCGGTTAGAATGACAAAAATTAGTAAAAAACATTATTTATATAAAACTTACTATGGATAACAGGTCTTAAAAGTGAATGACTCAAAGACAAAATTAAGATAGAGATAGCTGTAAATATCTACCATAGTAATAGGGTAATACTGAAACTCATAACTTGTTTGTTGTGTTATCACAAGTCATAGATATTACTGAGCTCTTTCCCTGTCATAAAGTGCTAATATACTAAAAGACATGACTTTATAATAACTGAAAACATGACATCTGAAATATAAATAATATCTAGGATACAATAAGGAAATCAACATATTAAATTCAAAGTAATTATAGTTCAATCAAAATTATTCATACATGTATTTGCCAGGATTTAGTATGGTGTTTGAGTATCCTTACAGTTATTTCCATTAGTCATAAGCATTTCCTGCAAATGTATAAGCCTATACTAAACACTTGCTAACTGCATAGGAAAGTTATTGATAAAAATCTATTTATAAAAAACTCTAGTATATTCACTAGAAATAGTGGCTATAATTAATTGTTTACAAGAAAAAATAACATTTCTGTATATATTTGATCACAAAATATAGTCACTATTATAAAAGGGAACCACAAATATGTTTGCAGACAGTGTAGCTCATAATTCTTGTAAAAGAAGCCTACTATGCTATATTAACAAATCAGAGACTTGACATTCACAATTAGGATTGCATATACACATTAGATGTAATGTAATCTGATATGCATGCATAGAATGCATGATGTCACGAGCTAAGTAAGAAAGCTTCACTTCTTAGATTTCAGACTGACATTTTCCCGCCCAGCACACTACACAGTACAGTTTCTTGACCTCACTTTAACTGTGTCACAAAGTCTGCTTATTTACAGTAATAAATGCAAAGTTTAACTGTCAGATACTTCCAATCAGTAAAATAACATTCAATGCCAATGAGAGAGAAAACAGCACTTTAACAATAAACTCTACAGGAAACATAACTTGTAACCATTTAAAAACATTGTGCCATAAAACATACAAGTATATAACTGTCAGAGAGACCCAATTTATGTCAAAAGCTGGTAAACAGCTTTTTGTTCACATGGGTACCAATATATATTCTGAAACAATCAGAAGTTATAAATATTAAAAAAAAACAGTTAATATATACTAAATCATAGATATGCCCTGTTATCCCATGTATCCAAAACAGTTTTGATAAATAACCTAAGCAGTGACTATATAATAACTCAGAAGAACATTTAGCAGGGCAAAAGGGCTATATATTATTTGAAATAAAGCATGTCATCTTAAGGTCATGAAAGCAAAGATAGCTTACTGTTTAATTATATCATTCAATAAACCAGTAATATTATATTAATATACTAAAAGCATAAACAGTTATTTAATTTGTATATAAACAAAAAAGTATAGAAATGAAAAAGCAAAAAGAGAAAGAAAAGCAGTAAGAAAAATATTGTCATAACATACCTTACTTGAAGATTTAGCAAGTATAAAACAAATTAAAGTCCAGTTGCAGTAGATGCTTTGAGAGATTTAGTGGGAACAGCAATCTTTGACTCAGTTTTTTGTTTTTTCTTTTTAGCATCATTCCAAGAAGATTTATCAGTAACTCTCTTCAGAGATGCAGATGCCCATTCCATATCTTCAGGTAAGGAAATAATGTTATTGTTTTAAATAAAGGCAGTAGCTTCCTCTAGGGCATTAAATGATCTCATTTCATTCTGATATAGAATTTTTGTTCTGTCAGGAAAGACAAGCTGAGTTTTGATGTTATTCTGCTTTAACAGTTTTATTAATGGCCATGCTTTTTTCCTCTGTTCCAAAACCCTGGTAGAATAGTCATTATCAAACCTAATTGGGTTTTGATTAAATTTTAATGGATTTTTCCTCCAGGCAGATTTTAGGACCAACTCCTTGTCCAAATAAGATAGAAACTTTATGACTATTGATCTGGGAGGAGAAGAGGAGGATGTTGACACTGGCTTTCCTAAAGCTCTATGAGTCCTTTCAATACCAAAGGACAGACCCTCTTTTAAATCTAAAATCTCCAGAATCCAGATATTCAGGAAATTAATATCCTCTACTTCAGCTCTCTCAGGGATGCTAAAAATCCTTATATTTGACCTTCTCTCCCTGTTTTCTAGATCATCCACTTTATTGAGAAGCCAAATGTTTTGTTTGATGAGAAAATACTTCTGGCTTTCTTCTTCCTTCAGTCTTCCATCAAGATCATTCAGGGATGCTTCTAAGTGTGTTATTCTGGATTAATGCTGCTTTATAAGTTCCTTGAGAGAATCTGTTTGTTTCTGACAATTTTCCTTGAGGTTTTGTAAATTCTCCGTAAAATCATCCATTTTTAGTGAGAGTTCTTGTAGAGCAGATGTCACAAGGTGCATTTCTTTTTTTAAAGCCATGTCAGAATGAGAAGTCTTTGAAGTGCTCATCTCCACAAATGATATATTCTCCTTTATAATTTGACAGGAAAAAACTTCCTAAGTTCACCAAAGTTACTAATAATATAGTTTATACTCTCATCTATCAATTCTAAGTACTTTTGCTAAAATAAAATAAGTTATTTCCTGTTTTTATGTTAGTTTCATGGAACTCTGAAAAACTGCTGCTATCAGTTGGCCATCTTGGCTCTGCCCCTTCCAAGTCCAGTTGTTTTTGAATGGATAAAAGCGCTAATCATTAAAGTTCCTGGTGAACTTCTACGCTCAACTTTGGAGTTTTGTCTTTTCCACATGGGCATAAGCAAATTAATACAATATAAAATTGTTACAGAACAATAAGGTAAAACTATTTTAAAACAGATTCAAATTACAGAATAGACAATAATTATATAACAATGAAGTACTGATGATTCAAAGCAGAAGATTCCAATGCAGTATATGACCAATGCACTGTTCAATATCTAACTACAAAATCTTAACTGGGCTAATTACTACAGGTATACTTTTAGTAAAAATGTATGTTAGCTACACCACTGCAAACCACAGTAGTGTAGACAGCAAATTTTTAAAGCTATGAAATATATACAATTACTAAACAGAGCACAAGTAAACAGAAGTCAATAATGGATTGAAAATAAAAATTCAACATAACAGCTGCTATCTTCATGACAGACATAACTATGTAAATGTGTTTTGTTCCAAAAAATTAGTTGATTTTGAAGAGGTGGATAAAATGTTTCCTGTAATATTATGAATGTCAAAGAATTTGGCAAAAGTGTTTATCTTGCAGTGGTTGGAATTTATTTATGTCTTATAAAGCAGCAATGATGCCCATAATGTTGCTTAGGCTCAAAAACTACCTGTTGATCATGCAAAATCTCCACTTCATTCAATATAAGCAAGGCCATTCATTTTGTGTATACTTTGAGCATTCCACTCAGGTTTCACAGCTCTTTTTGAATAACCTTCAGACTATCTGGTTCCCCAGCCATACTAAATTCTCAATGTTTTTAAATTTCTCTAGACTGTGTCTCTATGTCTCCCAGATGATTTCTTTCTCACAGCAATCTGTTTCTACCACACATTCTGTCTCTTCCATTAATGGTCAACAGATGACATTATTATATATTGATGACCATAATCAATAATCAACTTTTTTTTTCATTTAGTAGTTTTAGCTTTTAATAAGATGGAGCAACTCAAGGAAGTGACCATCTTCAACCAGCCCTATGAATATGTCCCAGTTGTTGCTCATAGTTCTTAAACTTCATATTTCAAAATTAATAATGAGCTTCAATAGTGTCATACCCTCCAGGGTAAAATAATGTTCTGCACTGACAGTCTACCTATAAAATTAGATCTGATGTTGTTAATCTTCATTCATTCATAATGGAAGGCTCTCAGTTCCATCCTTGGAACCGACTCAGCCGATATAGCAAGCTAGCGCCAACCAAAAACTCTCGAGCTAAGGTTACCCACAGTGCCCCGCTCCTCATCTCCTCAGATCTCATTTGCTGTGTAGAGTTTTAAGATGCGTCAGGCCAGCTCTTAAGCTAAGTGTTTCATTTTTTTCCCTAAATATTGACCTTTTGCCTTTATAATCACTTATAACTTCTTTACTCTTAGTTGTTTACACTTTCTAATATTTTACTTCTTTTGCGAGTGAAAATTTTTTGCCTTTTTAACCTTTCTGGTATTTCTTAGTACCATTGTTGGTACAGCCCCTTCATTTCCCTTACCCTTTGGTAATTTATATATACCATCATTGGTATTCCTTTCTCCTTTCTATTACCCACTTGGGTATTTCTCTCCTTTACCACTGTTGGTCTTCTTCTTCTTCTTCTTCTTCTTTCGGCTTTTCCCAGTTAGGGGTCGCCACAGCAGATCACCTGTATCTCATGATTGGCAGTGGAGTTTTACAGTGTCAAGTTGCCAGCCCGGCACCCAACCTTCCATAGAAGGCACACACGCACTCACACCTAGGGCCAATTTAGAGTGTCCAATCCACCTGCAGCATGTCTTTGGGATGTGGGAGGAAACTGGAGCACCCGGAGGAAACCCACGCAACCACAGGGAGGACATGCAGACTCTGCACAGAAGGCACCCCAGCTGAGGATCGAACCAGAGAACCTCTTGCTGTGAGGCGACAATGCTAACCACTGCACCACCGTGGCCACCCCCTTTACCACTGTTGGTAATTTAACAAAAAAAAAAAAACAAAACAGAAAGGATCCTTTCTTTGTGTGTGTTTGTGTGTGTGTGTGTGTGTGTGTGTGTGTGTGTGTGTGTGTGTGTGTGTGTGTGTGTGTGTGTGTGTGTGTGTGTGTGTGTGTGTGTGTGTGTGTGTGTGTGTGTGTGTGTGTGAGACCTATTGTGATAGTGTATTTTTGCAACTGTTGAATTGCTGTTTTTTTTTCATTGCTGTTGGCATTGCTGTTTGGATATTAGTGTAATGCTAAAGGACAAAAAGGGCACTACTGGTTTCATGCAGTCTGATAAATGTGGCAGGAAGATGCCAAACTTTGATGACCATCTCTCCTGTGTCTATTGCCTGGTGGTACCACACTTAAAAGTTCAACCCCTGTGTGAGCTCTGTAAGGGCTTTAATGCCCATACCTTAGCCGAGCAGAAGAATAAACTAATTCTGAAGGGTCTTTTAAAAAGACCTTTCTAATAGGCTTTATCTGAAGTGGAGATCTCAACCCCTCCTAAAAAAGAGTCTAAGAAGGGGGGCCAGTTAGTACTATTCTCTTCTCATCCTCAGGAATCACAAATCACTAAGGCCCAGGGTCATACAGAACTGAAACCAAAAATTGTTAAACTAACTTCGACACCTGTGTCAGCACTGGTGTCTAAAACTCCATCCACAGTGCCTTCATTATCCATGGAACCTACAATGACTACTTTTCCCACAGTACCCACATCTTCCATGGTACCACAGACCCTCTTGGCACCAAAAATAGTCTCTCCATTAAAACTGGTCACTCCCCCCACTCCTCATCACAACCTTCCAGTCCTTTGACCACAGTGCCGAAGGTCAAGACACTGGCCAGGACCAGATATTCTCCATCAGTTGATCCCTGTGTTGGACATCAGCTAAGTCTTTTCCTTGATCAGCCTGAATCTCCATCAGCGATGTCAACCCGTTCCACCAGAAGCCTTTCAGAGCTCGATGTAGTGAGACTTGTGGATCAGGTCCTAGTGGCTAGAGGCATCCCAACTCCATCTAAAACCTCTCTCCCACCTGCAGCTGAGGACTTTTCTCTACAGACTCCAACATATATTCCTCCTTCGACCTCCCCGTAGTTTTGGGGCCCTCAATGCTGATGCCTACCCTGGTGCCAGCTTCTTCGGTTCCACTGGTGGATATTACCATGGTTCTGGAGCCTACCTTGTGGCCCATGGCTCAATCGGAGCTGACCCACCCTCAAGACTGTGACTGGTCTGTCAGCACTGTGACCGCTAATATGGTGCCAATTTTTTTCTATGGTTTTGGTTGCTCTGGCAGCTCTGAGTCCTCTCGCGGCTCCTTCCCTAGAGATGGGTTCATCAGAGCAGGGTGTGACACCAGTTCTGAGGTTGTCCTTCTTGGTTCTGGGCTCCCATCCCCTTTTCAGGTGGGCCTGCCTTCCAGGTTATGGGGAGGGCACTCGCTTCAGCAGGTTTACAGCTGGCCCCTTCAGTGCTGGAATGCCACTTATATATGCCTTCTGGTTCGCAACTGACACATTCCACTATAATGGGGCATCAGGCATGAGAGCAGCAAGATACCCTACCACAGGGCACCCTTTCTTCAGAGTTCTCTTCAGATGCCCTCCCTGAAGAGCCACCCTATAAGAGATCATGCAAGAGGAAGCACGTCGACTCCCCTGAGGAGTCTCTCACTGAAGATATGGATTATGGTGAGGGTGAAGAGTTCCCATGGTCACCCCCTGAGGATGTCTCCGTTGAAGACATACTGGAGATGCTAAAATAGAGGGGTGACTGGAAGCCCACCAACCCTTCTTCTGAGAAATCTGCATTCTTGCAGCTTTCTGTGCTCGACTCTCTACTTCCTGGGTGACCCTGCCTACAGATGAGTTAGTCAAGCTCATCATGCAGCATGATTGGAAGACTCCTGACACTGTTGAGCCAATCCCTCGGAGACCAGACAAAATAATCTCCCCTCCACAGAATCACCCACATTGGTCCAAAGGCTTGGCAGTAGATGCTATGGTGGTAGTGGTGGCCACAAAGAAAGAACTCACAGAGGAGAGTTCTGCTGTCCATCCTCCAAACAGGAAGTCTCGGACAATGGACAGGTTAGGGAAGTGGGTTTATGCCTCATTGACCTTTGTCATTCAGTTGTTGAACTACTTGGCATATTTTACTCATCTACAGAGAAACCTGATCACGGAACTCTCAGGAACTTTGGCAGGAGCTGTGTCTGATGAGGTACGTGGCAAAGTTGCCTCACAGCTTGTTACCCTGGAATCCATATCTAACTCATCCATGTGGTTGATTTCCCATACAACTAAAGGGATGGACAGAGCAGTGGGTGCAGGCGTTGTCATGAGACGACATGCCTGGTTGTGCTTGTGCGACTTTGCAGACCCTTTCAAGTCTTCCTTCATCAACACCCCCACTGATGCCTCCTCTCCTTTCAGTCCAAAGGTTAAAGAAACACTAGGCAGGTGTGAGAAGGATGGGAAGACCCTATCTGCTGTGGATGTACATTTTTCCACTCCCCAACACCCAACATTCCTACTCTAGGAATCAGAGAAGTGGAAAGATGTGGTTCAGGAAATCCCAAGGGCCTTTCTGTGACAAATGTAGTGAGGCTCCCCCTGGTGCAGAGGGGGAACTCATCAGGGAGACACTCCTGAGGCAGAGGGAGTCTGCACAACCAGGGGTCCAGATATTCTTTTTCTGGGCAACCCTACTAGCACTCCTGAAGAGCAGCCCAATTGCTTGCCTCTGGAGGTAGTCAGGGGATGATTTTCTCTCCATCACTTAGCCTGGAATTCCATAACGACAGATTCCTGGATGCAGACTATAATTTACAGAGGTTATCACATCTCCTTTGATCTTTACCCAAGGCCAGAAAGGCAAATCCCCAATGTTCCACCGAGTCAGAGGGATGTAGCAGCATAAGAAATCTGACAGCTGTTCCAAAAAAGAGTCATCCAATTAGTCCCAACAGACCAGATAGAATCCGGATTTTACTCAAGGTTCTTTTTAGTGCCAAAAAAGACAGGGGACTGGAGGCCAATTTTGGACCTCAGCATTCTAAACTAGTTTGTCAGGCAAACCAAATTCCGGATGGTCACGGTTCAGTCTGTCCTCCCATTTCTGGAGAAAGATGACTGGATGTGCTTGATAGATCTCCAGGATGCGTATTACCATATAAAAATGGACAAACACTCCAGGAAATATCTCCACTTCCAGCTGGGAGCCAATCACTACCAATTTTGAGCAGTGGTAACAGCTCACCTGAGACTGCAAGGATTCCAAGTGTTTCCATATCTAGACTATTGGCTCCTTACTGCCCCCACCAAGCATCTACTGCTTCATGCCTTGCACTATACTCTACAGCTAGCAAGCTCCTTAGGGATCTCAGTAAACAAAAAGAAGTCAAAACTAGTACCTGCTCAAAGCCTAGAATTCATAGGAGCAACATTCAACACAAGGTCTTGCCTGGTCACCCTCCCACTTCACAGGTTTCAGAGACTAAAATCTCAGCTCTAAGTGATACTCTCGCAGGACAAAGTCCCAGCTTGCTTAGTCCTTCAACTGCTAGGATCAATGGCTGAAATGATTACTATAGTTCCTCTAGCAAGACTACACATGAGATTGCTACAGTGGCTCCTAGCGTCACAGTGGTCCCTATTGACACATCCTATGTCTCATCTGATCCTCATAATGAACCACTGCAAACAGGATCTCTATTGGTGGATGAAGCCAGAAATGGAGTTATGGTGTTGTCCCTTCTCACCCCCTCAGCCCAAGGCCGTAGTGACCATGGGCACATCCATGATGGGGTGGGGGGCATTTTCAGGAAAAGACAGTCCAAGGCACTTGGTCCCCCATGGAGGCCAATTTATATACTGATGTCCTAGAACTGAAGGCAGTGCTTCTGGCATTGCAAGCATTCCACTCTGCCCTCGAAATGGGGACAATTTCTATCCCATCAGACAATATGCCCATTGTCTGGTACATCACCAAACAAAGGGGAACCAGATCCTACCCATTGTGTTGGGAGGCCATGAGAATTTGGCAGTGGGCGATAGCCTCCAACCACTTTCTAGTAGCAACACACATTCCCAGGAATTCCAACATGATTGTGGACAAACCGAGCAGATGTATTCTCCTGCCTCACGAGTGGTCCCTCAGTCCAGTGGTAGTGGCGAAGATCTTTCATCATGGGGCCAGCCTTGCTGTGACCTATTTGCATCCCTACCCCAACCACAAATACAGCAGCTACTTTGCCCTAATCCCCCCTCAGGGGGATTCCCCGAGGGATGCTCTAGTACACGATTGGCCCCTGGGACTATTGTATGCCTTTCCTCCCTTTCCTCTGATACCACAGTTCTAAAAAAAGCTCTTCAGTTGAGAAGCAAAGTAATCCGCATTGCACCCTATTGGCTCTGGAAAGTCTGGTTCTCTTTCCTTTGGCCTCACCTGGTTCACCAGCCATGGATTCTGGACCCAACAGGACTTCTGTCATACCCACAGGGATTGAGCCATCCAAACTTATCGAGCCCCAAACGGACAGCTTGTTACTACACTTCCAGTAATTGCCAGGCAAAATAACCTTTATTCCCCTGTTCAAAAAATCCTTCTGGATTCACATAAACCATCCACCAGCAAGATTTATCATAGTAAATGGAATAGATTTGTGTATTGGTCTCGTGAAAAAGGAATAGATCCTTTCTCAGCTCTGATCAGTTTGGTTTTAGAGTATTTATCAACTCTACTCAATTTAGGAGCTTCAGCTTCTACAATCCAGGTCCCGTTAGCAGCTACCTCAAATTTTCACAATGGTTTCCAGGATTCCTCTCTTTTATCTGATTGTCTCTGTGAAACCTTCTTGAAAGGGGTTTTACATATAAGACCGCCTTTCAAAGAGCCCATTGAACCTTGGAATCTCACGCTGGTCCTACAATCTTTGACTCATCATCCCTTTGAGCCTGCAGCCAATTGTGACATAAAATTATTTTCTTGGTAATCTTTGTTCTTGGTAGCCATAACCTCAGCAAGAAGAATATCAGAATTACAGGCTTTGTGCGTAAAACACCCTTACGTTGTTTTCCACAAAGAGAGAGGATCACTTTGGACTAACCCATTCTTTCTACCCAAGGTTGTTTCAGAGTTGAATATTAACCAATCCTTTGACTTGCCAGTTTTCTTCCCTAATTTCTCAAATAAAGGAGACTATTGTTTGCATTTACTGGATGCACATATACAATTATGCTTCTATTTAGATAGGACTAAATCTTTCCAAAAATCTGACCAATTATTCCTGTCCTTCTCAAGATCCAAGTTGGGAAGATCAGTTTCTAAAGTCACCTTGGCAAAGTTGCAGAGAGAATGTATCTCCTTTGTCTATCAACAGAACCAAATAAGTTTAGCTGCAAAAATAAAGGTCCATTCAACCAAATCAGTTGCTACTTCAGTAGCTTTTAATTTTAGAGCTTCTGTGGATGACATTTGTGCAGCAGCCACTTGAGCGTCTCCTCATACCTTTATCACTCATTACAAATTGGACTTGGTCTCCAGGGGGAGAGCATCCCTTGGCTCAATGCTGCTCAGGAATATCCTTCCATAGGGCTTCCCAGGACATAAAGTAGCTAGGAACTCTCTCCCATCCGTCATGAATGAATGAAGATTAACAACATCAGATAAAGAACTTATGTTCTTACCATAATGTTCCATCTGTGTTGTTGATCTTCATTCATTCATGACATCCCACCCTCCTACCCCCCTCTGAAAGACTCCTGGTGGTTCAGATTTAGTCCTGGTTACATGATAGGGCATTTGTTCAGACAAAGCCCCCCACTTTTTTTTCCTTAGGGGCAAACTCGATCTGAGGAGATGATGAGAGGGGCACTATGGGTAACCTTAGCTCAAGAGTTTTTGGCTGGCAAGAGCTTGCTATATCAGCCAAGTCAGTTCTAAGGACGAAACTGAGTCCCATCCGTCATGAATGAATGAAGATCAACAACACAGATGGAACATTATGGTAAGAACATGACTTCTTTTTACAAACAATACATACAGTTTATGTCAAGTGAGTTCTAACAGTTTATTACTATGATTGCACCCATACTATGTCAAGTCCTCACTATCTGCAGTCAGAGAGTAAAGTTCAGAGAGCAGTACAAACAGATAAAAAGATACTACGACAAACAAGACCACAAAGAGCTCTCATGACATATCAAGGTACTCCACATAGTGCCACAACAGTAGGTCCTTCACAGCTAATGCTTAAAAAATGCAAACTAACATACTGATGTTGGAGCCAAAACCCAAGCCTAAAGTTATTCTGAACAAATCTGTCAAACAAAATCACAAAAAGTCAAAGCTTCATACAAAAAGTTTTAGGACTGACATTATTCCACACACCAGATACCTGTCCTACAATCAAGCCAACTTGTCCACTTAAAGTTAGAAACAGAGAATATGTGGACTACAACAGGACCTGTAGTGCGGATAACTATTGAAACATGATTCTACATGGTACAAACAAAAAGATGTCACCATGGTTAAATGAAAGGGAAGACATAACCAATTGATCCCTGATGAGTGTAAACCAAAAAGCAGAGTTCCAGAGAATCAGTCAAACCAGGTGGAGCAAAGAATAACCAGGCTTATGTTGAATAAATCTGCCTCAATTGAACAGTCAAGACAAGGGTGGAAGTTTGAGTTTTATTGTTTCAGAAGTGTAGCTATTTCAACCCCAGACCGGTACTGAGAAACAGTATTCCACCCCCTCCTCTCTTCAAGCGAAAAGCAAAAAAAAAAAAAATACTTCACTGTAAGTGATCGGCTTATTACATTTAGATCTACAATCACCCCCCCCCCAAGCTCTTCCACTGAAGAGCAAAAAAACAAAACATTCATTATATTGGCACACCAACCACATAGCCAGATGCACAACACACCCTTCTCCCTCCTAATCTAGCCATTATAAGGTCCTGTTTCTGTGCCCTGCCCCCAACCCTCCCTCAACATAATTTATTTTAAACTGTAGTAAACTGTTTGCTAAAAATGTAGCAGACAGTTGCTATAAGCCTGCATGGAGAGCTACAGCATTTCTGCTTTAATTTAAAAAAAAAAATTCTGCTTTTTAAACTGTAGCAAACTGTTTGCTACAGATGTTGCAGTTTATACCCTGCCTGCACAGAAAACTATAGTGCTTCTGCTTTAATTAAAAAATATATATATATTTTATAAACTGTAGCAAACTGCTTGCAATAAATGTAGCAAACACTTGTTACAGTTTATACTATGCCTGCATGGAGCACTACGGTAATCATTTTTTAGTTAAAAAAAATCTTTTTAAACTGCAGCAAATTGCTTGCTACAAATGTAGCAAACAGTTTTCTATAGTTTATACCCCACCTGCAGAGAGCATTACAGCACTTGGGTTTTAGTTAAAACAAAAAGATTTTTTTTAGTTTTAAACTATAGCAAACTGCTTGTTAAAATATAGCAAACAATTGCTACAGTTTAGACCACACACGAAGTGCTGCAATATTCAGGTTTAGCCACAAATGCAATACCGGCTTTTGAAAAATGATGTATTATTGAAAGATTGGGATTGGCTTGTCATGCCCCCACAACCCTTTGCAGCTGAGGCAGTTGCTGCTCCTGCCCAGTCTTAGATATGCTACGGATTATTCACAGTGATAGACCATGAGCTATCTACCCAGTGCAAATGGCTGATTGTTCCCATTTCTGGTCCTGTTACCTCTGTTCAGTGACTGTACAATTCTAATGCTTGTTACAATAGCTTGTATCAAATTTTGCCTTCTACAGGTTCTCATTCCATTTCCAGCTTCACTTTGAGTGGTATTCAAGTAACAAAGAGTGTCCATATTCCAAAACATTTCTAAGGTTTTGACGGGGTCATGGAGATAGTCATGCAACTGCATGGAATGCATTTCTAATTTTTTTATTTTAAATAATTATATTGTTCATATGTATTAACTATATTCCTTGGTAGGATAAGTCTAGAGTGTTAAATTTATAGTACATAGGTTATGCAGTATTGTACTCAGAAATTTTGAAAAATGAGATTGCTCTCTTAAAAAGGGATGTGATAAATGGAATAAACCTTTGTATATAAACTGCACATGTAACATAGCCATTGCCAATTTAAGACTAATATTTGATGATGCCCTTTAAAGACTGTACACACCCCATACATGACTGCACTTTCTAAGCTACAGTCAGTTGATATGAAATGTTTGAATGCTAACATTGCTTTTGTTGACCTGCTGTGTTGTTGAAAATAAAAGCTACCTGTTAAATTAAACCAATAGTGTATCACCATATTTACAAGACTAACATTTAATACTACTAGGAAACCATTAGTGCTCACTCTGTCTCACACTCACACATAGCTGGATTTAGGCACCAGTGAAACCTGCAGCCACTAGGGGACCCTTGCTCACAGGGGCCCTCAACCACAGCAAGTTCTTATTTTGATATTTTATAACATGTTTGTCAAACCAACAAAAGTTAATACAGCAGTCTTGTGTGCTTAATAAACCAACCAGGAAATAATTTCATTTAAAATTGAAATATGTCAATGGCTATAGTAACTGTGTTTTTGTCAAGTAACAGGCTTCACAAGTTCATAAAATTGTTTTACTACTGACATAGTGCCCTTGACTTTGTTAATCCTGTTGGTGGGTATTCTCAACATTAAAGCTATCGTAGCAGGCTTTAGTCTGCAACAATACCCGTGGCTGCAGGGGACCCCTTTAGTCATCATTGACAATGTTGGGGCCACACAAGAGCTGTTGCTAGTTGGTGAAAAATAAGAAGAAAAATATTTTCTGATTATGCTCTTTATCTGAAACAGGGCTGTGATATGACCCTGTGAAGATAAAGCAGGTAACCTATGAAAGAACAGAAGCAAAGTAAGCACTAGAAATCAGCAGCCCAGAGTAACAAATCTCAGTGCTTACCTTTGATTTTAGGAATAGATGATGTGTTCAATCTTCGCAGATGGTTTTCTCTTTTAGGGAGTTTTATAAATATGGGCAAAACACTATATACTACAACTCTGTACTTTTTTGCACAAGAATTATGGGCAAAACCAAAAATAATAGCAAAATAAAGGCTCAAAATCTGGAAAAAATAAATAAAATTTTAGTTTAGCTCGCCGAAAAGGTTAATAGAATAAAAATGTTTTGCATCAACATGCACTTTTTTGGACAATGTGAAATATAAACCTCTGATGAATGGATTTATTGACCGTCTGTAATCCTGAATGATTTACCAGCAAATCAAACTTTTTTCAAGGGACAGAGCAAAATTATGAGTGAAAATCAGGTATGTTCTGTGAAATCAGGGACAATGACAGGTATGAATTACTTCTCAATGAGGTAAATAAAAGTGACTTACCCCTGCTGTGGTTTATTGACTGCTAAACAACAGTCACTGATCTGGTGTGGCAGTACCACTGTTACGCAATGTATTGCTATATTCTGAAATGAGTGCAAAATTTGTGTGTGTGTGTGTGTGTCTGTGTCTGTGTGTCTGTGTTGCATGTTGATGTGTAAGAGTAACAAGCTGGCTATGATTTATTTGACTTTCTCACACAAACATCATCAAAAACCAGACCAAAAACACACACCCAGCACCTCCCATAACCAAGCCCATCTCCTGCCTCTCCATGCCCAATTTCCACCCATTTTGTGACATCATTGTGATGTCAGACAAGGAGGAACACCTTTTCTTTCCTGTTTGAGATGCTTTTTTCTGCCAATTTAATATGCTTTTCAGTTAAAAAGCATAGTAAATTCACAGACATATTAAACTTCGATAGTCCGTTTCTTTTTTTAAACAGAATACCAGAGTTTGTGTAGTGTTTTCTGGACTACCAGACAATTGGTTTGATTTCTGGATACTCTGACAAAATGGATAGGTGGCAATGCTAATCAGCATTGCTATGACTCCTGTATGTGTGTGTTGGGGGGGGTTGATTACAGTGTACATAGCCGGCCTTAGGCATAGGCCAACTAGGCGGCCGCCTAGGGCGCCGCTCTAGTAGGGGTGCTTTTCCAGTATTTATTTGGTGTAGGTAGACTAAGATGGGGACACCGGGTGGTGTGGTGGGTGGCGCCATGGAGCCCTTTTGCCTAGAGCACCAGTTGACCTAAGGCCACTCCTGGCAGTGTATTTAAAAGTTACAAGCTGGGCATATTTTCTTTCACTTACCTCACAAACACAGACCTTACACATGATTGTTGGCTATTTTTGGTGGTTTGGCACAAAGAGGATTTGTGCAAAAGCACCTCTTCATTGCCACTGTGGTAGAATGAGTAACATTGCCATTTCACAGTGCTTTACTGTGCTTGAATTCTTGGCTATGTTTTTTACTACCTGGTGTTTGCATGCAATCCCATTCTTTATGTATATGTATCCATGTGCTCTGGTTAATTCCACTGTGATGACCCTCCAATGGACCAGTAATCAAGGAGCCTCAATCCTCACCAGTGGCAATAGTGGGGGACATTCACTGAGAGGATGACAAGTACGCACACAGTATTTCCAGATGCAGCTCTCTGCACTGAGTGCAATTTCCCTTAAGAGCATACAGAGCCCACAGTCATTCCGGGGCTGGTTTCTCCCTCCTTCTCCAGATCCCCAATAAGACTCCCCACTAGCACAGCTATAGAGTTGAGATCTTAGCTGAGTGACCAAGCCAAGACCTCCAGCACCCACTCTGTCCAAACAGTGCTTCATGTCCATGCCTAAGTAGCTGACACACACACTCTTTGAGTTCTGATTTACACACACACACACACACACACACACACACACACACACACACACACACACACACATGCATAAACACACACGCACATGCACGCACACACACACACACACACACACACACACACACACACACACACACACACACACACACACACACACACACACACACACACACACACACACACACACCTGGAAAAGCCTGGCACAGCTATGCCCCCTTCTACCCAGGCTATAAGTTAGTTTCCACTGCCACCAGTCACTCCTTATCAGCTACTTTAAGGCCCTTAACAAAGGATGTCCAATCTTACTGTGTAATATTAATACTAATACAAATGGTAGTTTGACCAAGAGCAAGGCTATTAGGAGTGGCCCCCACAGTGTCAACAAATAAATGTGCAAGTACTCTCAAAACTTAAATATGTCTACACAGATCAGCCACAATGAAAGGTTTACATATATTTAATAATACATAATAAAAGAGCAAAACAATACTGAATATGTATTCACAGTGATATCATAGTTCAAAACCACAGGAAATATTTAAAATAATATTGCAGTACAGGCTTGCACAAATAAAAAAATATCCAAGCTAAGCTTCACTATATTCCTGACAGTATGTAAGAGAATTGCTATTACCTAGTAACTTACTATTGAAGCAAGGCAGATGTGGTGAATGTTTTTTCTTGGTGTTGTTGTCAGGTCCAAGACAGAATGCAGAATGCTCTGTCTCTCTAAGAGATGTCTCGAAATAATATCTCAAATATTACTGATGGGATAGCTTGCAAGATGACATCCCTTCTTGTCATCTGACTTCTAGGTCCCAGGCCAAAACCCCCATTTCTAGAAGCTGGCAGCATTTAGCATCGACCTGTAAAAATATACAGACAAGGGCTTTTCATCAGATCTTTAGCAAATGCTGGAAGTCATAAAACAATTGGATTCCTTCCTGCTTCAAACGTACCAATTAGTTCACTCTAAGAACAATACAGAAAGCTTCCTAGCATAGACTCCATGTCAATAGCTGCATTTGAAAACTTTATGGCACAGTCTATAAAGTAATTTATTTTCAAATATTTTTTCTAAAGTTTGCTGGACTGAGGTTAACCTTCTCTATTCCAGTTTCCACTATTAAAATATATACATTTAAACAGTTACAATAGTACATGTACATTTCTGTTCTCTTCCAGCAGGGCACACTGTGGCTACATTTCAAGCAGCACTTTGCAAATGCCTTTTCAGCACACACATCTGTTCAAGCAGTTCTGATATACTCATCACATACAGTTCTGATACATTTGTAACACAAGCATTTTGTATAAAATAAATAATTTTGATATTCACCAATGACATATAATTATTTACAAAACTTCAGCTAGCTGTGCTGGCAATATCTGCTTTTGTCACCCCCCTCCCCCATTGAAGAATTGAAGACTTAAGCTAGTTTTTCAAGTGACCCTTGAAAACCTTTGCTTGGGAGGAATGAACCTATCTGGGAATACATTACCCCATACCCTGTCTTGAGATCCCAGCTGCCTTTGCATTGCTGACCCCAGTACAATGCTGCATTGTCATATCATATGCCTGCAACCCATGGCTCCACCATAGTAATTTGGGATTTTGCTGGCTGGCTCCCTGTAGCAATGGATACCCCTCAGACTCCTCCTGCCTTCTACTGCAAATACTTAGCACCAGGACCTCTCTATCATGGTAAGGTTTCATCATGTTAACATGGTACAATTTGTGCCCCTGCCTCCTGCCTGGTAATTCTACCATGTAGTTAACATCACTGACCTTCCTTACCACTTTGAATGGTCCCTCCCAAGCTGCCTGCAGCTTATTATGTCAGACAAGAATGAGAACTATAACCAGCTCCCCTGCAGCATACTCTCTAGCTCGAGCATTTCTGTCATACCAGACATTTTTCTGCTGTTGGGCTCCTGCCAGGTTCTCCTGGGCCAAGCACATGAGTTCCCTGAGCCTTGTCCTGAGGTTTAAGACATATGGCATAACAGACTCCTTGTGGGATTCACACTCACTCTTCCACTCATTGCTATTCACATCTGGAAGTCCCTTCACCCTATGCCCATACATCAACTCAAAAGGTGAAAAACATGTAGATTCCTGGGGCACCTCTCTGTAAGCAAACACCAGATGGGGCAAATATTTGTCCCTCTCCCTCTTGAACTGGTCTGCAAATGCCAGTAGCATGGCCTTTAGTGTAGAGTTTAACCTCTCCACCAGACCATTAGACTGGGGATGGCAGGGGTGGTCTTTAAGTGCTTCACTCCACAGTGCTCCCACAGACATGCCAGCAGGTCTGACATGAAATTGGCACCTCTGTCAGTCAGTATTTCGTTTGGGAAACCTACCCTGCTGAAAATCTCTAGCAAAGCATTTGCCACCTTTTCTGCCTGAATTGAGGACAGAGCCACCATCTCAGGGTGTCTGGTAGCATAATCTACTACCACTAGGATATACTTCTTCCCTGTGGAACTTGGGGTACTCAGAGGCTCCACAATATCCATAGCTACTCTCTGAAATGGCTCCTCAATCACAGACAAAGGCATCAAAGGAGCTGTCACCTTGTCTCCTGCCTTGCCTACATTTTGGCACTGCTCACAGGTCCTGCAGTACCCTGTTACATCCCCGGAAATTTCAGGCCAATAAAAGTTCTGCATAATACGTCTCTTGGTAAGCTTTATGCCCATATGACCTGCAAAGGAAATGTCATGGGCTATGGCTAGAAGTGCCAGACGGTAGGCTCTGGGCACTACCAACTGCTGTATTGTCTCACCCTCTGGCCCTCCCTCGGGGGTCCACTCTCTATACAGTAACTCTTTGTTCCAGTATACAGATTCCTCTTTTCCTTGAAAAATCAGGCACCTCCCTGGCTACCTCCCTCAAGCCTTGTAATGTAGGGTCTGAGAGCTGAGCCTGCCTCAACTCTGTCTTTGTAACCTTTCCCAGGCCCCCCCTTCCACAGGAAGACTAGTATCCTCTGACAGCAGTGCCTCACTCTCAGCCTGTGTACTACTACTCACCTCTGCCCTTGCAGTCACTCTGTCCAAGGGAACATCAGTATCCACCAGCAGCTGTGGCTCACCTTCAGTCTCACTGCTGCAAAGTAGTCCCTCTCTGAAGTAACCACCTCACCAGTCCTGGCTTCAAGTGTGCGGTCTGTCTCGGTCCCCCCAGGCTACCAGGCCCACATGCTTGTCTCCAATCCTGACTGCGTGCAACTGCATACACACAAGGTACTGCATTATCAAAATCATTCCCTATCAGGACATCTGCAGGGATATCCTCAAACAGGCCTACTTGCTTGCTTCCTTTTCCACTCGCCCAGTGAAGGTGAACCCTAGCCAGAGGTATTTGGAATGGGTCCTCCTAAAGCTCTGACTGGAGTAGACTGCCCGAGCAAGTAGTGCTCCTATGGAATTCCACCAGTTTCTGTGAAGGTGCACTGTGTGTGTGTGTGTGTGTGTGTGTGTGTGTGTGTGTGTGTGTGTGTGTGTGTGTGTGTGTGTGTGTGTGTTTCAGTAATGCCAGGCACATATTAAACTCTTCTGTATAGCAGTAAAAAAATGCAGTTAACAAGTAATTTCATTTCAAACGTAAGGCATAAAATACATCACAGAGCATTCAGGCATTTAGTGCTTCTAGGAATTACACACGCCCAAGTCTGTACAAACTGATTTTGACATGGACTTACTGATGACCTCTGCCATCAATTGCACCCATTCTAAAACCAGCCCTTCTCAGAGATGCACCAGGAGTTGCTACAGACTGTATGGGGTGATGGAGATAGTGTGGTCATTGCTGCTTTAATTTTCATCAGAATCAAACCGGTGTGTACAGGACATCATTATAGCTTGTGTTGGGGCTGGGGACAGTGTCTTCATTTTTTCATTTATTTTTCTCACAGACCTTAGAGGGGTACAAAGGTACTATATACTATAGCTTGTGTAGAGGCACTGTACTCTTTAGGAACAACAAAGTGGAATACAGTACTGTAATCATTATTTTTTCACTTTCATCACATCCACACATCAGGCACGTATACAGATGGCTGCCTTTGGAGAATAGGAGTGAGTTGGCATGCTATGTACATGTATGACAACCGTCACTTGAAATACATGACTGCAGCCATCTAAACCTTTGCTTTCATCACAATCTCACATCAGAGGGATGCACAGGCAGTGACTGATTTTTGGGGGGTGGTTAGGCAGGCAAGCTGTATTCCCAGATATGATTTGTGTATCCTCACAACAGTTGTTTTGTTAGTTTATTGTGAGCTACTTTTTTGTCAGCGTTGAACATTAAGCATTGAGCACAACTTACATCTTCCTTGAAATGCTGATGTTTTTAGATCAGGCTAGCTGTTAGATTAAAAGGTTGGGAAAATGCTTTAAAATGCATCCCAGACATCTATGACCCTATGGATTCTGGGACTCCAGCTTGAGTTATTTTCTAAATGGATATTGATGTGCTGTCTTTGTCTGGAAAGGTGTCTTGAAAGGATGCAAGGAAAACTAAAGGTGAACAGCAAAACACTGAATTTCTTCCCTTAATCTTAATTTCTGTTCAAGCCATTAATGAATGAAAAGGCTGTGTAAAAAGGAAGCAAAACTTTAAAATGCACTTCAGAGTATATAGAAAGTTATGGCTTCTTGAAAAAGTTGAAGCCTAAGGCAGAATGTGAGAAAATGAAGAAAAATGTAATGTTCATGGTGCGGGGAATCACAAGGATGAGGAAGAAGCAGAGGGGGTGCACTGAAGGATGTGTGTGTGTGTGTGTGTGTGTGTGTGTGTGTGTGTGTGTGTGTGTGTGTGTGTGTGTGTGTGTGTGTGTGTGGTAGGATGGGGAGGAAACAGAGGGGCACACTGGAGGATGTGTGCTTGTATGGGGGATGAAACAGAAGACAATGCTTAGGGCACCATTTCCCTCAAGTTCATCCTGTACATAGAGTTGTTGTAAAGTAGCATTGTTGCAACTAAATGCTAGTAACTGTGAATGCCCCTCTATGAGATGGGTGAACACAGAGGGGTATGCAGGTATTGTGTTAATGTAAGAGCACTGTAGCTATAGTTCATACTGTGCAAACTACTCCTGGCAGCATGAATTAAAAGGTTCCTTAGGAGGGCTGGGAGTGACAGGGTGATACTTAAGCTGGAAGTGTCATGGGGCTTCCAGCTTGACACTGGTGACAGTCTTTTTGCTTCGAGTGTAATATATATTTTTAATGAAGAAATACAATTTGGAGTCCACTTCCAACACAACAGCAGAATATTCTTGCACAGTATAATTGTTACTTATTCACAGTTCATTTTAATATCTCTCAAAAAAAAAATCCTACGTTTCTGACAGCCCACACAGCCATGCGACTTATTACATCCACAAACAAGTCCCTGCTATTGCTCAAGTATCAGACTCCTGACATTCCTAAAATACAGCCACAAGTGGGCTACTGGTATGCCACAGCTCCTTCAGATCAAGGTTTCCCAAGTGACTCCACTCTTGTTATAATGTATCTGAGGTTATGGACTACAAGCCCTCATTTAAACTAGAGGTCTTCCAGGTGACTAATATCATTTTAATTTTCACTGCTGTAATGTACAGAATATACACACCAGCACTGACCCCATAATATGTAGTGTATACACAGCCTTTTTTATAAATGAAACAGACACTTTTATTATAAATTAAAAGTTAGGCTACTCTCTCTCTCTTTGTAAATATATATATAGATGTGTGTGTGTGTGTGTGTGTGTGTGTGTGTGTGTGTGTGTGTGTGTGTGTGTGTGTGTGTGTGTGTGTGTGTGTGTGTGTGTGTGTGTGTGTGTGTGTGCATAATGATCGAAACTCCCTAGTGTCACCGTCTATTTTCTTGATATTCTGTGGTCGACAGAACAGATAGTCGACAGTTGTTTGAGATGGACAATCCTCTGGAATAGAGAATATGCCTCTTTCCGGGGGATTATTTGATCATAGAGTTAGTGTATATAATTATCAAGGTATTTAAGAGTGTAGATCTCCACATGGGGAGTGCAGGGCGCTTGCCCCCTGCAAAAACATTGCTTTTTCAATTTTTTTGTTGTTTGGTTTGCATGCCGTAATGGTATTCTTTGCATATGCATACTGATATGTCAGCATTTTTGCTTTGTCAGCTTTTTGTTGTCAACGTTACTGACATTGACATTTGTGCATTTTGTAACCACAAAAACAGGAACACAACTACTGCAAACACTGACAACCAATAAACAGAAATACAGTAGCTCCCAAAAAAACTGGTACACAGACTGACTCACAGGCACTTGAAACTTTTATTAAACAATCAGTTAAGTGCTTTCATCTATAGTGTCAGGACTTCTTCAGAACTAATAGGCTAACCCAAAAGAGGTTTAAATATAACTTTTTACCGTCATAGGTTCATAGGTAGGTACTAGGCTATCGGTCCAAGGGCCTACGTAAGCCTAGCCAGCAAGGTTCCATAGCTTACGCCACCCAAGAAAGTTATTTTCCTGTGCCACTGTCCAGCAGAGACACAGAAGTGATCCCCGGGATGTATTTCCTATTTCCCATCCACTCATCAAGATTTTTCTTGAAGTGTGCTAATGAAGAACTTTGCTTGACATAGATGGGTAGCTTGTTCCAAAGTAAAGGAAGTCTCTGGGACAGGAATCTATCCCTCCAGTGTGTCCTGTTTATTGTGGTGACAAGGTTTAGGTCCCTAGAGCATGTAGCTCGGAGGGAATGAGATTTCTTTAGGTATAGCATGTCCAACAGATCTGGGTTTGACATAGCTTTATATGTTAGGCAGAGATCAGCTCGGAGTAGGCGATATGCTACAGAGTAAAGCTGGAGTTTTTTGAGGCGGTCAGTGTAGGGCATTTGTCTGAGGCCAGTAATCCTATTTGTGTGGTACTTCTGTGGCCTTTCCAGCTGCTGCATATGTCTTGTGAGGTACATTCCAAAAAACAGGAAGTACTTACCAAATATGTTAAAATTTATTTCAAACACAAATTAATCACAAGTAATAAGTAGTAATTAGTAGAGCACCTATAAGAAATCAGTAATAAAACACTTGTGAAAAATAAGTAAAAATAACACACCGAGTCGATCAATGTTTACTAGCTGTTTGTGCATTTTGATTGTTAGCCAGTTCTCTCTCTCTCTCTCTCTCTCTATATATATATATATATATATATATATATATATATATTATCTACATTTGTGAGTTTCACAGCCATTGTTTATCTGTAAGAATACATGCACTGTGATATCTCAACAGTTTTACTTCAATGTTGAATTGCTGGGATATGCATATTCCACATTCAGTGATCTGCACTCCTTATTTACTAGACTTGTGGTCTTGTTTGGAGGGCTATGTCATTGAACAATCACTCTTAGTATAAAGGATGAGCTGCTACTGATACAGTTAGGGTTGCCAGCTTTCTTTGTGGCTAAAACTGGACTAAGGTCACGCCCCTCGCACCACCCATAACTCCACCCATTCCTACCCCCTCTCCCATCCATGCTCTGCCCATTTTGTGAAATCACTGTGACATCAGCTGATGGGAATGCCCTTTTTTTCTGTTCCAGATGCCTGCTTTCAGCCGATTTCTCCCCAGTTGCCATAAACACTGTTCAAAACTCTCAGTGTGCATACTGTCTTCTGCTTTACTTCTACAGTGATTACAGATATTTGGATTTAATTTAAAACATTTATTTCAAATTTTGTAGCACAAACCACTGATACACATTTGCTAAACAAAGCAATACAGGCTCACAATGTAAACAGACTTAGCATTAAAACTACTCTGCCTTTAAATCTCACATTCACTGAAACAGCATTGCACATTGTTTTCCCAAGTTTAGGATGATAACATTTTAAAATGTTCTAAGAAATGACACAGTATTAACAACAATCATATCATACATCAATAACACAGACCTGAAAATGTATAGCATGGTCTGAAAATACATGTTTAGTATAAAACAATACATAATGACGCAATTGGTCTTGCAGCTTTTGAAAAATGAACCTATGCCTTTTATAGAAAGCTACAGAGCATATGCTTAATGTGGACAACTAGTGGATGGTCAGAAAACTAACAGGGTCATCAATTTACACACCTTTGCTATACCAATCTCAGCTCTGTATGTCACAAATAACAATTAACCACAGCTAGCCCTCGATTATGCAGCATTATATCAAAAGGCACGTTAGTAATAATAACAGGTGAGATACTATGGCAACAGGTAAGTTTGCCCTATTTTATCATTCTACAATATTTTAACCACATTCAACAGCTTTAAGCAACATAATTTTATAAAGGAATTGCAATAATCGCATAAAAATACTTCAACAATAGGCATCATTTCATGTTTTATTTTACTAGTACTTAGTCACACAAAATTAAACAATTTCTTGGGATTTGTAGTATCATTAATAAAAGTCTGCTGGAAGAACCGTCTGGCCTTTTGTTATCTCAAGCAGGCAGATAGACTGCAGCTCTGTCTGTTATAGCATTATTATTATTTTCTTTTGGAAATGTAAGCTTAGGACAGCAACAGCAACATACTCTCAGTATCGTCTAGAGAAGGCCTCACTAAAGCTCATATGAAAGAAGCATCTTGTTATGGAAGAATTTATCCCTGAAGCTTTGTATAAACCAGCAATGCAATGCAACAATACAATGAGACTGTACAAGATACCATACAATGTTTCCTGGCCTCTGCTCTGCATGATCAAATTATAAAAAAAAAAAAAAAACCTTCCCCTTAAGTTAATTATGTTTCTGTTGCTCTCCTTTTTATAGCAGCGGCAGCCTCACACACACACCTACCTCTCTGATTTTGTCCAACCATTCATTGTTGTGGTCCGCTGCGAAGTCCAAACTGTAAACATCTTCTGGAGAATGGAATTCAAATTCCACCGCTCGGAAGATGAAGACGTCATGTAAACAATTTCGGCTTCTTCTGCGTCTGTGTGTGCAACCAGATGCAAAGGGTGTTCTTAAAGTAGAACACCCTTAAAAAATAGTATTTTTTTTAATTAAATGAAAAGATTTTATTTTTTTCGGACAAGAAAAGACAGTCGCCGTTTTCCAGACAGTGTCCCTTATTTCCAGACAGTCCGGAGTCAGGTAATGGCTCTAATTATAGCTAAAAAGCACACCGGGACCACAGGCAATAAGGAGGAGAGAGAGAGAGTAAAGATGGCGTGGAAGAAATGCTTGAGACTGTGGCAGTGGCACAAAATCCAGACTTCATGTGTCTGGTTCTGAATGAAATTTGTAACCGGACAATTTGTCAGAAAACCGAACAGCTGGCAACCCTAGATACAGTTGAAGTAATTTACTCTGTTTGCCTTTAAACTAATTTGTGAAGTAAAGTTAACTTTATTCTTGTAAAACGTGGGTATCATAAACAGTTCTGATCTGTCAGGGTACAAGACATTGAAATCTGACAGATTTAGCTTTGGGCAACTTCTTAAAGGCGTAAGCATCCTGTACACCAAGTAATCATTACCGACTTCATGTCTGCTGTCCTTTGAACCCCATTAGCTATACCCCATTTCACTCATTTATACCCATGAGTTTATCTCACTTATTAAAATTTAAAAAGTCAATTTAAATCTTTTATAAAGATTGCCATCCCTCATTCTCTGCACCTTCAACTAAGACTTAGGTGAGGGGAAACAGCAGTAAACTGGAAAGGAATTTGACAGATCAGTGCCAAGAGATGAGGACATTCCTAGGATGACCTGCATTTTAAAGACATACTCAGTCAATCAGCAAACCTTTATGGAATGGAAGAGATGGAGACAGAGAGAAACATGAAAGAAATGTGACAGCTGAGTGGCTACAGCGTGGCTCAGAAAACTGTAACTAAGAGCAAAGTTGTGGGTTTGTAAGTGTCTATAACCTCCTTGGAGATAAAATCAGATGTCTCTGGGGTACAATGGATATGAGGCAAGGTACAGAGAAAGCAGGGAGGTCTGTAGTAAAAAAGAATATTTAGTAGAGTGCTGCAGGCAAATATTAGGTGACAGTATAGGGAAATTACTATGTGGCTAAGGGAAAGCAGGGAGGGAATTGGGAACCATGGGTAATATATAGGCTGTGGTGATATGTTAGTACTGATAAGCAAGCAAGAAAGAGAAGCAGCAGGAACAAAAATGGCATCACAATAAAATGGGGGGACAAGCATCAGGATAAGACATGTGGTCATGATAGAGGGAATAGAAGTATGACTAAGAGGTTCACAGAGAAGGGAGACAGAGCAAGTATGAAAGATGGCAAGGTTAGTGAAAGGATATGAATATTATATGAACAGTGTTATCTGCAGTGCAGCAGGATCAGCAGTGGAGAAGCCTGGGTAAAGCAGGGACATGTTAGAGGAATCCAGTATGACTGCCTAAAAGGAAAGGCACACATATGCAAGGGGGTGGGAGGAAAAGGAAGAAAATGCTGATGAAGCAGGTAGTACTTGTGTTGAAACATTCTGTTTTACACAGTGTTAGGCTGTGGGCTGACGGCAGGGCTTGGAAGAGGAGGCAGTTTACATTGGGTGGCCTTTTCATTAAGATCTTGCAATGGACAGAGTAAATTAAGTACTGTTTAAAATACCACAAAAATAAATTCATAGGTATATACTTGGCACATGATCTAGAAAATGGATTAGTAGCCTAGCCAATACAGTTTACTTGTTTCCTCTGTCATAAGTAACTGAGAGGTGAATTTATAACTTCCCATCCATTTGTTTAAGGAACATTTATATAGACTGAGGGGGCCATTCTGTTTGGTTTGGAGTGGGAGATTATTTCAAAGGAAGGGTAACATCTAGGAGAGATATCAGTCCCATTAACAAGTTCTGTTTATATTTCTCTGTTGATTCAGGTCCCTAGGGTGTGTATTTATAATGTTTCAATCTTATGAATATGCAGGACGTCAAGCAGGATATTGTCATTTGCAGCCTTATAAGCCAGGCAGAGTGCACCATGTGGGCATCTGTAAGAGACAGAATAGAATGATAGTGATTTTAGATGTTTTTGTATAGCTTAGGGAGATCATATATGAGATTTTTTGGTAAGAAAATATTGTGGTCTTTCTAGCTGAACCATATGCTTGGATAGATGCACGGCAAATGAGGCATTATATTATAATAATGGCCTGATAAAGGCGATGAAGAAAAGGAAAATAACTTCCTTGGACCTGGAGGATATCCCTTTAGAATTTAGCAAGGGTATATATAAAGATTTTCTAATGATACTTTATATGTGGTAGTTGAAGGAGAGTCCATTGTCCATGAACATGCCCAAGTTGCCCTGCCAGACAGGGGTCCAGGGAAGTAAATATTGTGGGAAGCAATATCCAGGGAATTGTTATGGCTAGGCTTGTGTAGGCCCTAGGGCCAATAGCCTAGTACCAACCTATGAACTTATGAACCTATAAGTGTCCAGTCACAGTATCAGTTTTGAGGAAAATGTCATGTATATGTAGATGAGGGGCTTCTTGTTTCCCAAAGAGTACAATATTACATTGTTTTTATGTGTTGAGCTATAGTCCATGGTGCTGATACCATGACAATTTGTATGGGTGCTGCCCTACTGAAGGATATGAGTGACACCTGGGGTATTGATGACAGCCTGAGTTTGTAGTCATCAACAAACTTATTTGGCCTATAGACCTTTTGATGTTAGTTTTGATATCAGTAGAGTAGACTGGAGGGATAGACTCTCTATGATTGCACTTATTGTAAGAAATGATCTAGCAAATATGTTCACTGTGATAGTAAACACAGCAATAAAGTTAGAAAAATGTTGGAGGGTGGTAGGGCACTTACTGACCTTCCCATTGGTATTTCCGGTCCCCCTTTCTAAAAAGGTTCATAGACTAATACTAAGCTAACTGCCCTTGCAAGCCATTTTAAGCCTAGGCAATTATCCCTTGTGAGACTCAAACCCTGCACTTTGTGTTTTTAAGACAAACACCTTAACCATTAAGCCACCCTCCGAACCCAAAGGCAAAGAAAAAGAAGACTAAAGAATTCAGTCAGTCACTAAAATACCCACACGCTATGTCAGGGACTAATGTTGATAATTTTTTGAAAACTATGTATCATTTTAGGGATGTTACTGATTTGACAAACAAGAATGTTGTAGTAATTGATGACAGTCCTGTGGTGTTTGGTTCCCTTAAAGATAAAATATTGGGAATGGAGAAGAAAATGGGCTGTATTAAACGCATGCAGATAGACAATGCATATTTTGAGAAATGTATTTCCTTGAAAATTGTGCCCTAAGGCATTAGGGTTTTTAAAGAACCCATGGGGTTAGATTTTTCTGATGAAGTGATGTTGGATTTTAACAAACTTTTTGATGAATTTGGTTTTAATTACATGCGCTTGCTATCTAAGCACAATGATGCCAAAATAAATTAGCAGACTAATAATGGAAGTAGAACAACTTAATGAAGAAATTATACATGATTTAGTATTTGATAACTGGAATGCATTTTACAATAAGCAATTTAATATTGTTAATAAAAATGCTGCAGTTATTTGTAAATGGAAGGAGAAAAAAATACTTAGAGACATTAAACAGTATAATGAAAAGTGTGCTTATGTTTGGAAAAAGGTAAAACAAACACAATTTAATGATATATTTCAGACAACTTATAATAAAACCAGTGGTATTAATCAGGAATATAGGGGGGATGGTAATGGTTATCAGAAAGATGGTACACAATATTCTGGAAAAAATGTTTGGAAAGGCCAGAAAAAGAACTCATGGAGAAACAAGGGAAACAAGTGGGACTTGGGACTGATGGGACAGGCAAATTGGCACAAGAAATTTTATGCGCCACCCCACCTAGCCCAGCAAATGAGATAGTTAGAATAGACAAAGGTACTCATGTCTATAAGAATTTTAAAATCTTTAATTATCCAGATTACATGGTAACTAAGAAACATTTTTCCCTATTTTTCAAAGGGATGAAATTTGTGCCCACTTCTGATTTTCTGACCTTATTGACACTTTATTGGAGGTCAAGTTATTTATTAGGAAATTTAACTTGGCTCTTTACTTTAAGGACAAACATTTGAACCAAGATGACACACAGTTAAAGAAAAAGAGTATATTTAATCCCCCTCAACAACCAGTGTTGGCTACCCTTGAAAAATGAATTACTGAAGATGTTTATAAAACTCATGGTAGTATGCTTACTGAAAAAAGGAAGGAATATAATCTCAGTAAGGCTGAGTGGGAAATATTTTCTAAGCTCCATATAGATAAAACTATGAGGGTTATGAAGCCGGATAAAGGAGGGGGGAATTGTATTATATGATCAGATAAATTATATAGAAAAGATGCGTGAAATACTAAACAATTCTGATGTATATGAGGCTATCAGCCTCAATGAAATCAATATAGCTTATAGATGTATTGACTCTTGGTTAGAGGAATATTTACTTGATCATAGATATTCAAAAGAAGTATATGATTTTGTTAAAGTTGAGTCCCCATTTTTGGCCACAGTGTTCAGTATTCCTAAGGTGCATAAGGACCACTTGCACCCACCTTTTAGGACTATTGTGTCAGGAAGCAAATCGAAAACCTACCCTATAGGGGTTTTGATTGACAACTGGTTAAAGCACGTGTACAAAAATATTCCCCATTTACTCATAGATTCGTGGGATTTTTTGAGTAGGTTGAAGCATGATTTATGGGATAGAGATTTAATTTTTTTGAGTATAGATGTGGTAGATCTTTTCAATTCTATCCCTAAGGAAGAAGGTTTAGAGTTATTTCATGCTTCCATGATCAGGTATTCTAACCTGGATAATGAGAAGATTCTTTTATTATTAGAACTGATGAGTATAGTTTTAGAAAACAATTTTATTTATTTTGAGGGGGAATGTTTTAGACAAATTAAGGGGGTTGCTATGGGGGCCTCATGTGCCCCCATATTTGCGAACCTTGTGCTTACTGAGTGGGAGAATAAATACATCTTTGATAGTGTTTTTAAAATATATTTTACTTTATATGTACATTTCCTGGACGATGTGTTTATTTTATGGAAAGGAGAAAAAGATGTTATACATCAATTTGTTGATTATTTAAACATTTGTTGATATTTTAAGTTCACATACACTTTTGATGAATCTCAATTGCATTTTTTGGATACTTATATTTCACATACATCTACAGGTTTTCAAACTAATATATATCGCAAGCCTACATTTAGTAACTCATACTTGGAATTCATCTCTTAGAGAAGATGTGGTTAAAGAACTCAGGTTGATAGGCAACATGTTTTTAGAAAGAGGTTATCCTGCCCTTTTGGTAGATGAAACTGTGGATTATGTATTATCCCAATGGGGGGTGTTATACAAACCCTTTATTCATAAAGGTAATTATGATAATAAAAACAAAAATTCTAATTATCCCAGAGCCATGGTTTTAAAATACAGTCCATGTTCATCTATTATAAAATATATTATTTGTGTTAATTGGAATATCTTAAGAGGGGATACTGAAGTGTACAATTTTTTAGGGCACCAACCAAGTTTTGTTTACAAGACAGGGAGGAATATTAAATGCCAGTTGGAAGACAATTGTAAGAATATGTGAAGTAGAATGGAAAAAGGTACCAAAAATGTGGAGCTTGCAATCAGTGTATGTATATATGTATATATATATATATATATATATATATATATATATATATATATATATATATATATATATATATATATATATATATATATAAAGGAAAAATTGTTTATTTGGAAAATGAGTGTAACAGCAAGATTGAATTTCAGGTTGGGAATTGCAAGACCAAAGGTGTGGTGTATTTGGCTATGCGTTTGGCCTGCCCAGCGTTTTACGTTGGGAAAACTGATAGGCTTTTGAAAAACAGAATTTACGAACACATATATAATATAAAAAATGAAAATGTAAATAATGCCTTATTTAGACATATATCAGCAAATAATTCTGACCACACCTTTTTCTTTGCAATATTGGATAAAGTAGTTTATAATCCCAGGGGTGGTGATTTGAAACTTCTGCTTGAAGAAAAAGAAATTAAATGGCAACTGAAGCCAAATGCAGCAAGCCCCCCTGGTATAAATGAATACATTTCTTTAAAAACAGTTTTAAAGTCTAAGGCTTTATAGTTTCAAGTCCAGGAAGCATTAGTCTAGTTTGTTCTCTAAAAGTTTTTTTTATTTTCTATGTGTTAGTTTTGAAACATTTTAAAATATTTGTAAAATATGAACTTTAACAATATTTTTAATACAATAATATTTATTTAATTATCTGATAATGTTTCACTGTAAATTATGTATCCATAATTTAGTTAAGCATATATTGTTATATGAATTTTAGTTATATATTTGTAAATTAAGTATTTTTGGTGAATTTTGTACTACTTCCTGTGTTTTTTTTATTAATTTCCTGCAATTAAGACTATTTAAGAATGTAATTAATTTGAAGTTCATTTTGAATCTGATGAAGGCCAGTTAAGCTGGAAGAACATGCTTATTCATTTTTAATAAAGCTGTCTGGAGTCTTTATGGTCTTGGATCTTTGCTTGATAGCCAGTTACTAAGTGGAGTTGTGTTTTACTGTGTATCTTTGATATTAGTCACTAAAATAGTGCTGGCATGAGTTGGGATATGGAATAGCAAATAGCTGTGGAAGGCAGGAATAAGTATCAGGGGCATTATAACAAGGACTGCCAGCTTCAAACTGTAGATAAGCAATTGGTGGTAAACAATGGACAGAAAAACATATACAATAAATAAAACCTTACTTCAAGGGGATCCCTATTGTGGGGCTACTCTTAGAAATGACTGTCTGTGTGATCTTGAAAGGTACTTAAATTACCACTATGGGGAAAATGATAAGATAACACACACACACACACACACACACACACACACACACACACACACACACGCACACACACACGCACGCACACACACACACACACACACACACACACACACATATATATATATATATATATATATATATATATATATATATATATATATATATATATATATATAAAATCTCTTCCTGAAGTTCTGCACATTGCAAACCTCTATGCAGCAGAAAAATGTAGTCACTACTAATTTTATTCTGTTTGTAACCCTGAATGCCCTCCTGGGGGCAGATATCCAGATGAGAGTTTGTTTTCTTCTAAAGCTAAATCTTCCCCAGAGTATACTGTGAGTGTACAGCTGATGAAATTACAAGGCCCCTGGCTGGACTGTCAGATCACAGTCCTATTGACTTAGAATGGAAGAATTGGGAAGCAGTGCTAATTTTGAGGGGCCTCAGTAAAAGTAACATTTACTGTTGTGCAGTGCCTCTTACAAATGTATTTCCTACTGATGTGTTACACATTCTGTGAAAAAATCTTACAGAACTATCAGCTCATTGCTGAGATAAAGGACTTTTTTTCAGATATTTAACTTTTGTCTGTTTCAGTTCCTTCTCACTTTGCTCCTCCCATAGCCCCTCCTTCAGCCTACAAGAATCTCAAATTTCCTACCCTGCAAGGTTCAGCTAGTCAACTATGCATAACAATGAACATCAAACAGATTATTCTGCCTGGTGTGCCTGTAAAAGTGTTCCCTCCTCTCTCCCTAACTGCTGTCTTCTGAACAGCACTTTTAAAGTAAATAATGGTAAAACAAAGGTGTCTAACTGTTCCTGAAATCGAGACCTCTAGCGTACCCAGATTACAGTTCATGTTGGCTATTCATAGATGTGGATATATCTGAAAGCTAATATTAAGCAATGAATATGTTTGAGACTGAACTTTACATAGCCATGCAGTCCTTTAAATAGCAATGCAGTCCCAGCCTTGTTACCTATCATGAAAGCCAGTAAAGTCACCTTATACTTCAGATTACCACATATGCTGCAGTGTTCTCATGTCTCACTCAGAGCTGCTGTCACTTTGGTTACTTACTTGTAATGCATACTCTGCAAATGTCTGTTACAAGCAGAAAATCAGACAGATGTACACACTCCTACTGATTGATGCTGTTCATAGAAGTATCGCTGAACCATCAAGCTCTGACAACCCATTTCCAAACAAAGAATAAAAACTGCAGCAATGGTTACTATGAAACAAGGCAAGTCTTACTTTCATTTTGCGGCCATATATACACATAGCAGCAAAGTCACCACTAACAGCAGCTTTCAAATATCAGGACATCAGTTAGGTGTCCCTATGGCTTTGTTCTACAGTGCACGTGCGCACACATATGCACACACACTAAGATAGGTGACACCACAAGGGAACAATTTATACAGTCCTACTGCATACATGTGGACACACACCCATACACCCATACACACTTTATGTAACTTTAATGGGTTCCCTTCAGAATCTCGAATTACTGAAATCCCGAATTTCAGTAGCTCGAGACCAGAAAGGCTAAAGTGCAGAATACCGAAACTACAGAAGCTCGAAATTCAAAATCCTGAAGTTCGGAGATTTTGAATTAGGGGTTCTGGTGTTGCTGTGTGTGAGTAGATGGTTGGGGATATAGGTATGTATTTGTGTTTCACAAGTTTTGGGTAGGGGCTTTAGTGTGTGTCTGTGTGTTTTGTTAGTGTGATGCGTGTGTACGCGAGGGGAATGTAGCTTGTGTAGTGGTGTTTTTGTATGTTAGACTGTGTAGTGCGACCTCGGAGTTATTATATTTAAGAAGGGGGGAATGCAGGGGGGCTTCCTCCCTGCTTGTATGTCAGGTAGGTGTTTGTATTTGTGTAGGGAGGTGTATGTTTGTTTGTGTGGTATGTTTTGTATAGAAGTCGCAATTTTAAATTTCGCGCTTCTGGGATTTCGGGTTTATAGATTTTCGGCTTCATGGTGTCGAGATACTGAAATCTGAGATTTCAGTATTTCGAGAATATGAAGTGAATTCACTTTAATACCAGTTTAATGACACTTATGAGCACACATACAAATGCACATTCTTTAGCATACACAGTATTTCCATACCTCTTCCCACATATGCCACCACCATGATATACTGTATTAAGTGAAAAGATGCCATATAGCAAGTGAAATAACATATGTAGCATGGACATCTTAAAGTATACCAACATGATATTACCTATGTTATGCATTGATAGACATAATACAGTTTAGTTCACAAAAAACAATTAAACATATTTCTTGATTATAACATTTATCTATCCAACAAACCAACAGAGAGACAGACCCACAAACACACACAAGTAGAGTAGATGCCAGACAGGAGCAAGCCCAACATGAAGCCCTAGGTACTCAGCTACTGACTGGTCTCTTGGTGGAGGTCTCATCGATCCTGACTTCTTGGGTCCTACCTGTGAGTCAGATGACAATCCACTGAGTTATGTAGGGATGTATTTCTATTTCTGAGAGTTTGTCAATGATACCTGAGTAAGGTATTGTATCAATGCCTTGGCCAGGTCAAAGTAGGTGGTATGCACAGTTTTCCCATCATCTATAGTATTAGTGAACCTCTCTAAGAAGTCTACCAAGTTAAGTAGGCAAGACCGTCTTTTAACAAAGCCAGACTGGGATAGGTTCAGTATCTGTAGTTTGTCAATGTCCTTTTTGATCATTTCCATGATAATTTGTTCCATGGCTTTCCATATTACATTTGTTAGACTGATGGGTCTATAGTTCCTGGGGTTAGATGATGGTTCACTTTTATGAAGAGGGATGACTGTTGCAGCCCTCCATTCACCTGACACATAACCTGTTCTGAGGCTGTAGTTGAAGAGTGCCTCAAACAGTCTGGCTAGGTCATGTTTTATGCTATTTAGGAGTAAACTAGGAATACTGTTGAAGCCAACTGAAGCAGCACTTTTGGCCTTGGCAAGCACCTTCAGGATCTCCTCCCTGTTAATAGTTGAAGGGATATGATAGAAGCAAATTCACAGGGGGTAGTGGGATAAAGTTAGAGGTAAATTTATCAGCCAGATTTGATATGTCACCCTGGTCAGTGAAGGTTGTGCTATTTACTACCAGTTCTGTACACTGCTGAGTAGTATCTTTAAGGTTTCTGCATAGCTGAAGAAGGTTTTATGATTGTTCTTAGCCTTGGAGGCCATCCTGGCCTTGTAACTGGCCTTGCTGGACTTCATTAGTCCTCTTAGTGTCTTGTTAGTTAAATGAGAGATATCTTGTCTTTATGAGGGGTGCTCTTTCTGATTTTGGCCATGACTTTTTTTTTCTTATATAGTCTGTTAAAGTAAGGATTCCTCCAGTGTGGTTTGTTTTTGGCATTAGATCTGGACTTATTTCTGGTAGGTACGACAACCTCAGTGCAGCCATTTACATGTCTGTACAGGGTTTCTGTAAATTATTCTGCATAGGTAGCTGGGTTCTTGGGGTTTGGGGAGCCATGAATTTTGACACGCACACTGTCACGTAATAGTATGTAGTTTCCTTTAAAATGGCTCCATTTGATGTGGATTTAGTTGAGTTTTTTAGGTTGATTTTTATTTCAGTGGATACAGCTTTGTATTCCAGCTTCACCAATAAGGACATGACACAGAGGGTGGGTGCAATGTTCTGCCATGTTAGTGAGTACTAGGTCTAATATGTTTGATTCTGTGATTGCAGAGTGCACTATCTAGTCCAGGGTGTTTGTGTTGATAAAATTCAGGAAATATTGAGTCTGTGAGTTAGATGCAGTGTATGTTTCCCAATTGATAGAGGGGTAGTTAAATTCTCCCATGAATATGGTATTTGGTCGGATGATGAGCACCACTTATAGGTCTAGGTAAGAGCTGTGAGCTTTATGGGTCATAGAGGGTGACCTGTAGCTGGCCAGGACATGGTAAGGAACCTTATCTATGGAGACTTGGATGTGGATGAACTCCAGGGTATCATACTGTTTAACCATAGGATCATAGGAGATTACTAGGCTAATGGCCCTGGGGCCCTTACAAGCCTAGCCAAGAGTTTATCACAAAGAAAAAAAAGAAAAAAAGAAACCTCAGTCAGCACCTGTCACCCCTGTCAATGAGGGACAAAGGTGGAACCCCTGGAAAAAATTTATGGTTTCCCATCCACTCATCAAGGTTACGTTTGAAGAGAATCAGTGAGGTACTCTGTTTGACATGTATGGGAAGTCTATTCCAGAGGTGGGGCAACCTCTGGGAGACAAACCTGTCTCTCCAGCAGGTTTTATTGATGTCGCATATTAGATTTAGGCCTATCGAGCAGGTAATGCACAAGGAGTTAGACTTAAGGATATGGAGCATCTCCAGTAGGGCGGGGGTCTAACATTGCCTTGTAGGCGAGATACAGATCACCTCTGAGTAATCTGTAAGAGTGATAGTGATTTACGCCTGTCTGCATAGGATAGATGTTGGAGGCCATGGATTCTCTTTGTGAGGTATTTCTGTTTCCTTTCCAGTTGGTGCAGGTGCTTGGAGAGGTACATACCAAACGGGGCATTATACTCAATTATAGGTCTAATAAGGGAGGAGTACAGAGAGGTAATAACCTCCTTTTTTCTGGATGCCAACCTAGAGTTGTATTTGCTGCCAGTGTAGATCGAGACACCTCCATTTCTAGCCACCATCTATGCTGCTGTTGGTCTGAATGTATGGAAGGATCTGTTGACTTTCACTGCTGGAGTAATTTCTATGGCTTTAAACCAAGTCTCAGTAACTGTATAGATGTTTACATTTTCCAGAGTGAGGAGAGCTTGTACAGTGTTGAGTTTCTTGTTTAAGCTAACATTCCATTGTGCAGTAATACCTTAAGGTTGCACAGACAGATATGCAAACATACACACACACATATATATATATATATATGTGTGTGTGTATATATATATATATATATATATATATATATATATATATATATATATAAAAAAAAATATATATATATATATATATATATATATATATATATATAGGATCTGTACAGAAGCTCGACTGCATTTTTCACCGAATCCCAAATTGGTAAGCATACTTGCGCGAAAGTGCTGTTCACCGAAGCAGCACTTTTGCATAAGTATGCTTGTTGTTGTGGTCATACTACTGTGCGGTAAGGGAAAATTCACTTTTCCCCACTGTAGTGTGACTTCAGGGTGAGAATATTTAAGTAGGGGGGTGTGGGGGGGTGTAGGGGGCATTTAAGTAGATTTTGTGGGGGGGTTAACATACTTTAATGAAAGTGCTTTTTCGATGAAAGCGCTTTTGTTAAAGTGTGTTCGGTGGTAATGTATATATGTGTATATTTATATATACACACAT
>NC_056743.1:1320934319-1321121819 GCF_019279795.1 Protopterus annectens
TCAAAGGGGGGCTGCAGGAGGCAGCTGAATGGGTGGGGTCAATGAGAATGGGTGTGGCCAAATAGAAAGGGGAGGAGCTATGCTCAAAACCACAAAAACTGTAACTTTAATTAAATACGTTGCCCTTGGTGCCAAACCATCATTATGAGAGTCCAATCAAGACAAAATGAAGTGTAGAAGAAAAAAAAATATTTCAATGCATTGGCTGCATGACAGCTTACTTAATATCTAGATGGAAACAAAAAGGTTGTGAGGCATGAAAAAATAAGTTACTTTTTAAATACATTACTGGAATGTCAGTCAAAATCAAGTATAAGGAAAACAAGCAGCACTCAATTCAAACCACTTCTACTTGCACTGCAGTTCTAATTATAATTTATATTCAGCTTTATTAAAGTACCAAGTAACATGCTGAAAGTAGCAATCTCTGCGATACCCCCACTTGTAAAAATGTTTCTTATCCAAAAAAGACCTGCTGCCTGATAACAACTATCTACTTGTTTCATGGGGAAAACATGATCATAGTAAAAAATGAAAAGCAAACAAGAAACAAGCTCAAGATACATTGCTTAAAGGATTACTGCACAGGTTATAGACCACACACGATAGATTGGCATTCTGTTTAGTTTGCAGGTAAAGCCAGCAAAGATGACTGCAAGTCTCCAACAAATGTAATGAGCTTCTTAAAATAATGTAATCCTGTCCTTTATTACAAATACTGACATATGCATTTCAATACCCAAAGGTTATACGTTATCTAGTTATGTACGTATTCTCTGCATGACAACAACAGAAAGGCTTTCAATGTTGGTTGGCAATTCTTTAACAGTATGCTTATTAAAGCTTACTTGCATTTTACAATCTCAAACAAACTTACCTGATAGTCATTAAAGCACTGCTACTTAAACACAGAGCAACAGGCACTTTCCGAATAATAAGCATAAATCAACAGTATAAAAATATGACAGAAACCAGAACATTCTGCAAAATCAAGGACAGATGAAAAGCCACTGTAGTATTTGTGTCTACCTTGGATGGGGGGATACTCTGCACATTTGCACTGCATAACTGCTCCTTGCCTTGCTTGGACACATACAGAGTCACTACATGGGGTGCAACAAGTATGTCACAATTTGAAATGTCTCTGGCCGACTGTGATCGCCCTGACACATCTGTCATACCTCTCAACCTCAGAGCAAGAAATCTGGACAAAGCCATACAGAGAAGTGGGACAAAGGCCCAAAAATAAGGACACTTTTTAAATATTGCTCTTATAAACTTAGAAAGATAATATAATAGTAGGTCTTGCATTAGTATGAATTTTCTGAAGGGTATGAAATCTGAAACTGAAATCTCTGTCATTATTTTCTAACTTCAGTCTTTAATGATTTGCCACTAAATTGCCAAAAAAAAAATTTTATGAAAAATGGGCTAAAAATGTGATGCAGAAATATAAAATAGCCACACAATACAGCTGGGAACCGGTCAAAGAAGGGACACTTTTTTAATATTAGTACTGCTAACTTGAGCAGCTGACAAAATAAAATAATCTACATGCATTTCTGAAATAAAAGTAATCTATAACTCTGATTATTACAGTTAATTGTAAACCCTCCATGTTTTCTTCCAAAATTGCCATTTTGCGGAGGGATTATTAGGGGAAGAGCAACATTTTGAGCCAACATCGGGGACAGTTGAAAGGTTTGGATATGCCTAATTCTATAAAGCAATTTATCTGCACGTACCTCTCAACCTGTTAATGCAGGAAATCTGGACAAGGCCAAATATATTGGAGAACATATAAACAGTACTAAAAATTGCTCTTGTATAAACTGAGACAGTTGATAGAATAACAGGTCTTGCTTTAGCATGCATTTTTCTGAAGGTTATGAAGTCTGGAACTTAGTGTCTGTCATTATTTAGTGACTTAATTCCCAAATGATTTGCCAGAAAACCACAAATTTTATGAGGAACAAACCAAAAATAAGAAGCAAAAATCTATTCATTCTGCATAAATCTGGAGAGTTGAGAGGTATAGTTCAGCCAGGGCTGTCTGCGTTTGCTGCCCTTCCCGCTCACAAAATCATGGTCGAATGGAGCCTCCCCCCTGCAGCCATTCCAACGAACCATTACTTGGCTATTTCACCCCATTTACCATAGTACTAATGTGCATACTCCTTTACTTCTGCGATGATTTGGACTTCATTTGAAAGTTTTATTTTGCATTATACAGCGCAAACACTAATAGATATCTGTAACAAGGAGAAGGATAACACACTCAGTGAAATAAATGCCTCTCCACTTGAATGAATATATAAAAGTAATGAATAATAGAGATATGGCAGAGGCAACCATGCAGCAACAATATACGAACTTCCACTGTTGAAATACAAGTTTCCACTATTAAAACAAAATCCGAAGTCTTGGTCTGATGAAGCGACTGTGAAAGTGCTTACCGTGTACACCAAATGTTCTGCAACTCATTTTATTTTTGTTTTTTCATTTTATTTTATTTTATATTTTATTTTTATTTTTTGTTTACAGCCAATAGCACGAGCCGCCCCTGTGTATACTAGATGTCAGACGTCATGTGCTCAGTGGTTTGCTTTTTATGTGTAAGGGAGGTAATAAGGGTGGGTAGGGATTTAACTCTTAGCTGCTTATTCTGGAGCCAGAGAGCTTATCAAGTCTGTCACATTTCTTTTAAAAATTGTTGCATGTTGAAGGATGGCTTTTATAAGTGTGTTAACCTTCCACTGATTTGTATCATAGCCCAAATATTCAACAAACAAACCACATTATAAGACATCACACCAAACCCCCCCCCCCCCTACAAGAACCAATAACATTATAGGATATCACACTGAAAACCTCTCAGTAATCACAGTTTCATTTCGTCTCTGTATATAATCCATTTTCTTCTCCACATTTTCAGAAACCTAGCCATTCCCTGCACAACATATGCCAACAATTTGCTAGAACCCTTCATTATTAAAACTCTGTTTGTCAGCAATACATTACTTTCACCCTCCCTCTGACTACATGAATGAATGAATGAACATGTGCTCCAATGATATTATTGTCTCCTCAGACTTTATATAACTCAGCAAGCTTGCATAACCCAGGCCATGTTCCTGTCGAAATGAATAAACATACTCACTGCTCTCACCCAATAATTAAAGTATGTCTTCTTTCATAATTATACTGACATCTGACTAGTAACTAACATTTAAAAATTACAATACTTCAACCTTTATTTTTTTCTAATGCATACCCTGTTTTATTCCCCTGACACTAGATACAGTTGAATCATGCGACTATCATCTAAATCCCATTCCAATAACTAAGAAATGTACACAGACTGATAGACCAACATCTACACATCCATTGCAACCCTTTATTTTCATATCTGACAAACATATCTGAACCCAAATTAGAATAAGTGCAAAGCTGCATATCAAATTATATTCCAAAGCATTCAGGTCAAACCCATGTTTGAACTTCTATAGCCCCAGCAGCTCAACTCAATACAAATGTTATTTCTGCTAAAATTAGGCAATATATAACTAAACCCAGGTCCCATTCCAAAAAATATCATGTTGCCGTCCCTCACTGAATATTAATGGCCATGAACTGCACATTGAAAATAATACTTCTGAATTCTTGCAGTATATGCAGAAACGACCCTAATGTATACTTGGTTATGTCTCTTGAATGTCCAGTCATTCTCTGCATTTCTAAAACAATACCACTCCGATGACAGGCTACATAAGGGAGCAGTTGAAGTAGCCATATACATAGGTTCATAGGGAAGTACTAGGTTAGCTGCCCTTGCATCCCATTTTAAGCCTAACCAATTTTCCTCAAAGGTGAGACTCAAGCCCTATTTTTTGTAAACCCTTTAACCATTATTACAGCCCTCAACTTCCTACAAATAACAGTCAAAATAATTGTATTGGCCAAAATGTTCAATTCTGATTACAAGGAGCCAGTGCTCATTGATGGCCCTCTGCCTGGAAATCGATAACTAAACATATGAAATTAGAACTTATGATCATGCATTACTTGTCATAACCAAGTTGTACAATCAAGTGCTATAATCCCCAGCTTCCTGAAAAGACACTACCAACAAAAATTATCTTGGATATGTAAAAAGCTTAAAATTAAGTTCTTTTATTAGATGACTTCATCAGTGACTGCTCCATAATCTCAGATTGACAGTTTCACCAACACACTCCTCTGTTTGGTCTAACTCAGTTTATAATATAGTTTACCATTCTCAGACAAACACACTATATTATTTTCTTCTTCTTTCGGCTTTTCCCAGTTAGGGGTCGCCACAGCGGATCACCTTGTCCGCTCATGATTGGCAGTGGAGTTTTATGGTGTCGAGTTGCTAGCCTGGTGCCCAACCTTCCACAGAAGGCACACACATGCACACACTCACACCTAGGGCCAGTTTTAGAGTGTACAATCCACCTGCAGCATGTCTTTGGGACGTGGGAGGAAACCGGAGCACCCGGAGGAAACCCACGTGACCACAGGGAGGACATGCAGACTCCGCACAGAAGGCACCCCAGCTGAGGATTGAACCGGAGAACCTCTTGCTGTGAGGCAGCAATGCTAACCACTGCACCACCATGGCCGCCCACAAACACACTCTATTATACTGGATATTAATTTCTTACTCGAACAATTTCTTCATAGATGCAGGCATCTCACACTCAGTAAGTTCTCACTCTCCTGTAGGCTCCTTCAGAACAAATTATCATGTTGGTAATAGTACATAACACAAAGCATTTCAACAAAATCTGTTTGTAGATACATTCCCTGGGGTCACCTGGCAACCACTATGGACTCCCCATGATGCTGTTAATTTCTTTATTATAACATTCGGAAACATCCTAAATTTAATGGCACCACCTCGTATTAAAAAAGTCAGCCAAAGACAGTGCCCATGGGTAACACCAAGCATAAAACATAAATGATTTAATATAATAATGCAATGCAGAGAAAGAATCTGTCTATTTCAAAACAACTTCAACTCTTAACACTCATAATGAACAATGTAACAATGTAAAATAATTTATGATACACAGCAAAAAGAATATTATACAACCTGACAACAAAACTTTAATAAAAACTCAATCTTCTTCTGGAAATCAGTACATGATCTCCCTACCATGGATGCTCACCACAGTCTAGCCCCACATAACACTCTACAATCACTTCACACCTATATGTCAGGCACCACAGTCTAGTCCCACATAACACTCTACAATCACTTTACACCTATATGTCAGGCATACCCATGCAGATGCAAACACATACACACACACACATGCTCACACACACACACACACACACACACACACACACACACACACACACGCACGCGCTCACACACACACACTCCTACCAGCCCTGCACGACCTGGACTAACCACACACACACACACTCCTACCAGCCCAACGATCAGCTCCTGCACGACCCGGACTAACCAGCGACCGGACTAACCACACACACACACACACACACACACACACACACACACACACACACACACACACACACACACACACACACACACACACACACTCCTACCTGCACGACCCGGACTAACCAGCGACCAAGTAAACTCCATCTAAACAGCGAGCGACCACCAGATGATCAGCTACCTAAATCCTGCATGCGACCCGGCCGGTACATCCACAAGCCCAAAACCATGCTGCTGCTACTAAATCCACATCCACGAGCCCAAAACCAGCTACTTCCTGCATTCTGCTGCTGCTACTAAATCCTGCATGCTCCTTCACCAAACGACCAATCAGTACTCCCGCGCACGCACTGTCTCGCAAGTCCTGCGAGAGCAGCTCAGTCCTCTTATTGGTTCTGACTGCGGCTGAAGCAGTCCGGAGCTCCTCTGTGTGGTGCGGTTGTCACTGCACAAAATCCTGGTATCTCACAGAAATGATTGCTGGGTACCGGTTTGTCCCTATCCGGACTGCTGGTAAGGCAGTCATGAATTTTTTGTTTCACAGATATTTTTTTGTTTTTTTTTTATAGGTGGGAGGGCTGCAGTCTGGCAGTCCAATAGGACGAGCCACCCCTGTTCAGTGGACCCCAACAATATCCCTGGTTGTCTCCTAAATAGCCTAAAACATGACCTAGCAGGGCCACTTGAGGAACTTCAACTACAGCCTCAAAACAGGTTACTTGTCAAGTGAATGGAGGGCTGCAATGGTCATCCCTCTTTATAAGGGTGGACCATCAACTAACCCCGGGAAATACAGACCCATCAATCTAACAAGTCTAATATGCATAGCCATAGGACAAGTTATCACGTAAATGATCAAGAAGAACATTAGCAACCTACAGACACTGGACCCATCCCAGTTTGTCTTTGTTAAAGTAAGATCTTGCCTGTTTAACATGGTAGACTTTTTTGAGAAGGTCACCATGGCTATGGATGAAGGGAAAATAGTGCATACTGTCTACCTTGACTTGGCAAGATGTTTGATACAATATCCCACTCAGGTATTGTTGTCAAACTCTCAAAACTAAGCATAAATCCCTACATAACTCGCTGGATTGTCAGGTGGCTCACAGATAGGACCCACAAAGTCTGGATCAGTCAGCCCACCTCCACCAAGAGACCAGTCATCAGCGGAGTATCCCAGGGCTTCATGTTGGGACCACTCCTGTTTGGTTTCTATTTTTTGGAAGTTCAGGCTAATGTCAAAGGCCTATGGCTCGCCAAGTTCACAGATGACTGTAAATTGGGAGCTATCATAGACCCCCCATGATGACAATGCCCTACAAGAAGATCTAACACAAAACAAAAGACTGGTGTGAAAACCATGGCTTAAAACTCACTGCAAAAAAATGGATTATAGTGCCCTTTGGGAAATCATCCACACAAGCTAATTATTTCATCAATAAAACACCCCTAAGAGATGGCCCGATAGTTAGGGATCTGGGAGCATATGACAAAGTAATCTGGTGTTTGAACAACATATAACCAAGATAATAAGAAAATCATTCTATGCCTCCCAACTCCTAAGCAAGAGTATGACATCCAGGTACAAGGAAGTAATAGCACCACTCTACTCAGCACTTATCAGATCCATCATTGAGCACGGTGCCCCCTTTGGCATGTATCTAACCAGGCACTTGCAACAGCTGGAACACCCTCAAAGGTTCCTCACCAGGAGAATCCAGGGTATAAATACCCTGACATACACAGATCGCTTAAGGTTCTATCTCTGCACTCAGTCTCCTACAGTTTACTGAGAGGTCATCTATGCCTAGCATATAAAGCATCCCAAGATCTAACTGTGATGGATCTTTTGCACATCCACAAGACAAACAGCACAAGAAACACTAGATCCAAGGACCTTAACTTTGTCTGCAATATACCATTATGTGTCTCAAGGGATCCCCATGCTGTGAAATAAGCTTCTCATCTACATTAAGCAGAGTTCATCCCTGAATCTATTCAAAAGAAATCGTGATCATTGGATAGAAAATCACAAATTCAAGCCTGGTCTGGCCTCATGCCTCTGATGGACAGAGGCTGACAGTAAGTAAATTAATCCCCAGCAAGCATACCCCCCACCCCCATATAACCCTTAGCTTTCTGTTTACTAACATACTGCACCATATAAGCATCCAAGGATCTCTGGGACAAAACTTGGTTGGGTTATAAGTCGAGGCTTGTAAAGACGCTGGTGGTCATTAGCCTAGCATAAACCTATGAATTTATGAGAATTATTCACACTGAATGTCTTTGTGTTTGGTAATATATGAGTTAGCCTGCTCTGTCATCTATGGGAATCCACATGTGGTGGCTCTTTTAATGGTATTACGGTAGTTAAGTGGTTAAGCTCTCTGCCTCATAGTTTCAGATTCCAGTGTTCAGTCCTGCCTACAGTCATTGCCTACGTGGGATTTGGATGTTCTCACTATGTACGGGTTTTCTTTGAGTATTTTGGTTTCCTCCAACTTCCAAAACATGGTGGTTGTCTGGTGACTCTAAATTGTCTATATATATATATTGCATTTACCTTTGCCCTTTTGGCCTGAGTTGTGGTTGAAAATGGTCTGAGGACCAATTCACTTACCTGATTAACAAATTAACAAAAAATTATCATGGACTCCACATATGTTTCTTCTGTGTTTCAGCAATCTGTCCTAGCCAGAGTTTGGTAATTGTACTGCATTTCTTACAACTTTCTTGTATTTTTTGTGTATTTTTACCAACCTTGGCTGTATCATCATTAGAAAACTTGTAATGAAGCTTTTGCCCACCAGCAGTTTCACTAGGACCACTCCAATGTCATCAAGCATTCTGCTTGTTTGGTCAGATAGAACCACACAACAGATCTTTTTTGTCTGTTATTCTTTTAGCATCATTTTTATAGACTTTTTTTCTCCACCATTCCATTTGACTGAAGATATTCATGGATTTTAAAAAGCTAGAGTGTTTGAAGTTCATTCTTATACAAAATTCCAAAATTATGCTGAGAAAAACTATGGACCATTATCTGAAATCTGCTGGTTTATGATACCATGCTGTACAAATAGACTTTTCATTTACAGAATGACTTATGTAACATTTGTTACAATGTAACTTCAGTGTGTTCAAATAAAAATGCACTTCTAGGAGACAATACTGCCTTTTGAATTTTAATAGGCCTGCTCTTACTTTCTGTTATGGACTTAGTGGAATTTTGCATGGAAGTAAAAGCTCTTTTTTTTTGCCCATACATTGCTTATGTTCCAGATGACCATTTGATGATTTCTGATCCTATTGCTTCTAACTTTATTATCCCTTGTACTACCCTCCCTCGGCACTGGGAATGGCTCATACATAAGCAGGTTGAGAAGGGGATGTGAAAACAAGAAACGGAGCCTTTGGCAGTGTCATATATGCTGCAATGCACATGGAGGATGTGTTGGGATGTTGTACCTAGATGGCGCTTCTGACATCATGAGCATCACACATGTAACACTTCTACCCTCTACAGCTGAATTTTTAATGGAAACCTGTCTTGTGATTACAAAATGCCTCCTTCACCAGGACAGTGTATCACAGATAGCAATACCGACTTCCCACCCACAAGGGATGAGCCAGCAAAATACCATTCCTTCCCACCCCACCCTCCCCAAGTTCCCCAGGGAGTAAGCAGCTACTATTAATCAGTCTTGGATCACCTTGGTTGCAGTCAGGGCTCCATCCCTCTACACCAAAGGGCCCGACAAAGGTTTTATTTTGTACTCCTGATTTTCTATCTGGTTAGTTCTGCTTCTCTATCTTCATTCATTCTGACCAGTAATTAACACTACATGTTTTTTTTTTCTTCTGCATATTTCCATGTATTATTTTAGCATTTACAGTCTGACACCTTTAGGAATGATTTTCATTTCATCCCTAAAGAACAGGGATTGTACGTTATGTATTTTTATGAAAATTCTAATATTTCATTGGTACTTGATTTCAGTTCTCTGGCCATTCTCCACAAACCCTGTTTTCAGTTGCATTAAAGTTTCTTTTTGGGATGTGGTAAATATACTCCCCTTAAATGACAGAGTATAAAAGTATTAAACTATGTTCTAACAAATGCACATAAGCTTTTATGTTGGCATCTCCCTCAATGTCATCGGCAAGGTATTTATAATATAATTTTTTTTTCCTGGAGTTTACTTCAGTGTCACATTTTTGCATTCTAGTTAATTTATTTTATTTTTATTTATTTATTTAAATTTGTTGACCGGGAGTGTCCGACTGGATGTGGGTCCATTTTCAGCGGAGGCCCGGGGAGAAAAGCTCCACAGTAAAATAAACAGACAGTAGTTACATTGGATTACATAGTGATTAACAATTTAACATAGAAATTACTTACAACATATTTACAGATGAAGAACATAGTACATCAGTAGACAACTAGAATCTTTATCTGTGAAGTACATAACAGGCATTAACAAATGTAACAATGAGAAGTTCCTGCTGTATAATAAGTACTAGGCTTATGAGCTTCTGAGCTTGCTATCATCAAGGTAGTTAGTGGAGGTGAAAGAAAGGCAGTAGTTGGATGGGGTGAATGATATTAGAGTGGGAGTTGCAAGGGCATAGTCAGCATGTTTTTAGGTGCGCTTTTAATAAAGTTTTGAAGTTGGTGCATGATGGTACGGAGGTAATTGTGGGTGGGAGTGAGTTCCATAATTTGGCTATGGCGCAAGAGAATAGTGCTTCACCAGCAGAGTTATTGGCTTTAGTGATCTGCAAGTGATTTTTGTTGCTGGATCTTAGTGGTCTGGTGGTGCGATAGGGTTGGAGTAGATTCTGGAGGGATGGGACATTTAGTGGATGGTTTACTAGTTTGTGGGTGAGTGAGAGTTGATACCACTGAAGGAGATGAGGGAGTTCAAGCCAGCCCAGTTCAGCAAGTGAGAGACAGTGGTGGCTACAGTAGGATGCCCCTGTGGCGAATTTTGCGATTTTGTTGTAGCAGGTCTCTAGCTTGTTTAGATCACATTGCCTTAGGTTGGTATATACTGGAGAGGCATAAAGTAGGGTGGAGATAAGGTGGGAATTTGCTATTGAAATCTTTGCTGCTTTGGTGAGAAATTGTTTATTTCTGTATAATGCTCCTAGTTTTTGTGGACTTTTTATGGTCATGGATATGTGAATGTCAAATTTTAGTTTATTGTCTATTTCCACTCCTAGCAATTTGGTGTGTTCAGTTGGGTATTAGTGGTGTTGTCTTTTGCTGTGATGTTAAAGTGAGGGTTGTTTTGAGTATGTTTGGTGGGTTGGAAGATGAGTAGTTTAGTTTTGTTTGGGTTGAGTATTAATTGGGCATCGGATAACCATGTTTCAACAGAGGAAAAGGCTTCCTGTGTGACTTTGTGCAGTTTGGGTAGGGACTGGGCTGAGCAGATGATGGTAGAGTCATCTGCGTATTGGATGAGTGTGCCATGTTTGGTGGCAGAGGCTAGATTATTGGTGTAAACAGAGAAAAGTAGGGGTCCAAGGATGGATCCTTGGGGAATCCCTATGGAGACAGGTAGTTGGGGAGATATGTCATTCTGCCATACAACGGATTGTTGGCGGTCAGACAGGTAACTCTGAAACCAGTTGGTGACTGATTGTGAGAAGGATAGGTTATTGAGGACAGAGATAAGTTGTTTGTGTGGGACCATGTCAAATGCTTTAGATAGGTCTAGGAAAGTAGCAGAGGAGAGATAGCCATTGTTTTATGCTGAAGGATAGTGTTTGTAAAGGAGAGTAAGGCAGTGGTGGTGCTATGGTTTGGTCAGAAACCATGCTGAGTACTGGAAAGGAGGTTGTTAGTAAGGAGGTAGTGTGAGACCTGAGAGTGTATGCATCTCTCTAGTATTTTGGAGAGTGGAGAGAGAATAGCTATGGGGCGTAATTGGTTAGTTCTGCAGAGGGTCCGCCTTTGTGGAGGGGAATTATATGTGAGACTTTCCACAATGTGGGAACGTAACTTTCTGACAGAGATCGGTTAATCAAGATGGATACTGGGTAGGCCAGAGCATCAGCTGCGATTTGTAGGTATTCACTTGGGAGGTTGTCTGCTGCTAATTTGGTGGGTTTAAGTTTAGTTAAGAGTTTATGTTGGAGGTAGGTACAGGAGAAAAAGAGAAGGCAGTGGGGAGATTACTAGTTGAAGGTGTGGGTTGGAGGGGAGGGGGGTTGTGTTGTTTTAGCTAGTGATAGTATGGTTTGGGTGAAGTGTGTGTTGAATGAGGTAGCAATATTTACTGAGGAGTGAGGGATGTTAGGAGGAGGGGTACTGACTTTACCTGGGTGGAGGATGGAGTTTATGGAGGACCAGAATTGTTTGGGGCTGTGTTGTGAGGAGTCTAGTGCAGACTGGTAGTATTGGAATTTGTCCTGTTTTATTAGCTTTTTGACTCTATTGCGTAGTTCTAGGAATTTCTGTCTAGCTGCGGGGGTTTTGGTTTTGCGCCAGTGCTCCCAGGCTTTATCCCTGTTTTTCATTTCTGACTTAGTGGTTTTCTGTAGCCATGGGGAGGGTTGTGCTTTGGTTCTGGAAAATCTTATGGGGGCATGGTAATTAAGGATGTTCAGGAAGGTAGTATTAAAAGATTCAACTGCGTCATCTAGACTGAGGTACTTTAGAGCATGCCAGTTACATTCTTTGAGGGATGAGATGAATGTGAGTGGGTTAAAGTTTATTTTTACGTATTTGACAATAGATGACAGGTTTAGCTTGGTACAGGTATTTTTGAGTAGGAATGTTGGGGAGTGATCACTGAGGCTATCTGATAAGCAGCCTGTTATATATGACTGGGGGTTCTTACTGACTAGTATCCAATCCAGGGTAGAGTGCTTGCTGGAGTTTTTATTTATCCTTGTTGGTGACTGGACTAGTTGGGTGAAGCCATGAAGGTGTACATGATGGGTTGGATTGTTGCCAGAACAGGATTGCCAGTCAATATTGAAATCACCTAAGATGATAGTTTCTTTGGGGAGATGGTGGGTAGACCAGCTGAGGAGGTTTTCTAGTGGAGGGATGTTTTGGCCAGGTGGGAAGTAGCATCCAATTATGTTGATGGTTTTGTTTCGGTTAATTTTGAGGTTGGTATATATTATTTCTTCATTGCCTATTTGTGGAGCTGATGATTTTAAGATCTGGATGTTTAGATGTTGTTTAAATATTATAGCTACACCACCTCCTTTTGTTTAGCCGGTCTACTCTTAGTATGTCGTAACCTGTAGGGAGTATTTGCTCACTGGTAATGTGAGGTTTTAGCCAGGTTTCTGTCAGGACGACTATATCTGGGGAGTATAAGTCTATGGTGGCATGGAGTTCATGGACTTTGTTGGATATACTTCTAATATTTAGGCTTAGTAGAAGGAAGTCACTTGGCTTTCTATTGGCTGTAATATGGGAGAAGTTGTGATTTCTAGTCTGATTATGAGGATTGGGGTTGGAGATGGTAGGGCCAGGGTTGGGGTGGATGTCTCCACTTAGGGCTAGTTTTGATATGCATGAGATTATTAGTTTTCTCAGTTTTTGAATGTGTTTGTTTATAAGGGAAATTTTATGATTGTTCTCTGTGGGTAATAGGTATGGTGGGAGGGTTACTATGTTAAGTTGTAGGGATGCTTTACGTTTGAGTAATATAGTTGGTAGAATATGTGGGGGTGCATAGGGATGGTTCTTGAGCTGGTGGGAGGAGCTGAGTATGGGTGAGACATGAGTGGTGTGAGTAGTAGTACAGTGGTAGTGGTTGAGTGGGGGAATGATGGAGCTTTGGTAGGATGTAAGATATGCAAGGAGAGTGCATGCAGTGAGCAAAGGAAAGGTATGCTTGTACATGTCAGTTGAGGAGGTGTGATAGTAGAGGGAATATGGAAGAGGTAGTGTTGGGTTAGCGCTGTGGTTGGATATTGGAAAGATGGGAGGGGTTTGAGTGCAATAAAGGTGGGACCACTGGGGGCGGGGAATAGGGGGCAGGGGGGAGGCGGCGGTAGAGACCCTGTTAGGTTCTTCTATGAGGGGCTGGAAACAATCACAAAGCAAGACAAGTATGTGTTAAGAACAATCACAATTGACCAAGGACTGCTCTGAAACTGTAAGTCTTGTCTTAATTTCTCAGGTGGAAAACAAGGATAACCTTGTATCAGTAGGCTACTGTGGTATAGTTTAAATAAACAAACACACAGTATTGATCAGTTATGGATACTATTTGCTAACAGAAGGGAATAAGAGAAAGTGGAAGATGTGTGTGGTGGTGGTGGTGGTGGGTGAGTGGGGGGGGGGCTGCTTACAGCCAAAGCACAGTGCTCTCCAGGGGAAAATGAAGATTGGCTCAAACAGTTAGACACATACTCAAAGTTAACTGTAGCTGTTTGCAGACAGTTCAGACCCGGACTGCACTTTTCTTATAGGAATATTAAAGGTGGTACCGCAGTTGAATACTTAAGAGTGGTGTTAGGTCTAGAAAAGAAGAGTACAGAGAGTTTAAATATTCAGTAGTGCATTGCTCTTTGGTTTTCTTAATGTCTAGTGAGTGATAGCAAGTATATACTAGAACCTGCATTATAAAGGGAAACTGGAAAAATGCATCCGAGCCACCTAAAATTGCTAACATTTCCTTTTATATCTGAATCTGTAATAATACTGTGTCAAATCCTGTTTCTGAAGTATCTACAGGCCCTGTAGTTGATTTATTTTTACATAATAATGTATCGAAATCTGCCATTGTATTAACTTTTGCTTAAGGACATTAAATTCTTTAGTGTGTCTATGTTCCCTTTGCCATGCATTTCACATCAGTCCATGACAGTTCTCCTAAAAATGCAGTAAGTTTTAACATGACCTAAATAAATTTGCGCTAATAGGTAACTTTACCCAGATATCATTCAATGTTTTTTTTTTTTTTCACATTCAAGCATAGGCATTTCCTATATATACTCAGCTTTTGTTTGCTCTGGTTACAGCTCAGTATTCATTAACATATGCCCAAGGTATTTATTTCTTGCAAGCTTCTTTGACATTTTTTTATGTAAATATTAGGTGTCTTTGTCTAGCTGTAAGCAATACAGTACTTTAAACATTCATTGTGTTATATGGAACTACCTCTCATTGTCTCCATAAACTGTTACTCCCTCATGTCCTCTCATAATTGTGACACAGTTCTCTGAAATACTGCAGCACAAAAAATATATACCAAAAACTAACATCAGAAATTTGTATTTGCCATACAGTGTATTGAAAGTACACAACTCTGAACTTTTTTCAGCAAGTTTTACTTGTCAAAGTTCCAAGCTTGCATCCAGAACTGAATATTTACCACCAGAAAACTTTCTTGAAGGTTTGGTCATTATTGGCAAGTGGCAATGGTGTCTGAATTCCTTGATTTAGAGCTCTGGAATCTAGACATTTGTGCAGGCTTCCATCTGCCTGTTCTAATGTTATGTCTTGATTCAGCCATACTGTTACCTCTGTTATATAATCATAGCTAGGCACATGGCAGGTATCAGTGAGATAGGATCAAGGGCACCCGCAGGCAGGTGCAAGCGGGTGCACTTGCACCACTGGAACCAGCTGGCCAAGAGATTAATGTTTTTTTAATTTAAAAAAAAAATGTTTTTTTTAAGGGTATTCTTCTTTAAGAACACCCTTTGCATCCAGTTGCACAGACACAACAGGTGTTTGCGACCTGTTTTCGTCTTCTGCATCTGTGCAACCAATGGTTTACGTCTTCATTATCTGCGCCCACGCAGAATTTGAATTCCAGAAGATGTTTGGGCTGCAGACAAATGCACAAGTGAGAGGTTAGAGGTAGGTGTGCGCGTGTGTGTGTTTAAGTGTTTAAGAGGTGTGTGTGTGTGTGTGTGTGTGTGTGTGTGTGTGTGTGTGTGTGTGTGTGTGTGTGTGTGTGTGTAAGAGGGAGGTAGCATACCCCTCAGCTGTCCAGGTTTTTGCAGAATGTCCAGATTTTTGCCTCATATTCCTCTTAAAAGGATTGAAGTTGCTAAATAATGACAGACATTTGAGTTTTAGACATCATGTCCTTTAGAAGAAATGCATACTAACACAAATCCTATTATCCTAGCAATTTTCTAAGTTCATGAGAGGAATATTTATAATCTGTCCCTATTTATTTTAGGCTTTGTCCAGATTTCTTGCACTAAGAGGTTGAGGTGTGTGTGTGAGAGAGAAAGAGTGAAATGCCCTTGTTAGAATTAGCAGGTGGAATTTATTTTCAAATACATTTCCAAGGAATTGTGAGCTTCAGGGGAAGAGAAGTTTACTGCTGCTCATGCTAAGTCTGCTAAAATGTACAACTGTTTTGTTCAGCAAATGGTATCACTATTATCATATAGAATTTTAAAGCAGTATTAGCACAGCAGGTAGCATACTTGCATCTTGATGCAGAGGGCTGTAGGTTCTACTCCCACAGCATGTAGATTTGTATTTTAAGGGGATATGGTGCTGCAGTCTTGAGTATGTATTCCTTTGGATGTGATGCTTGGTAACTATGAACCTGTTTTCAGCTTGCCACCTATTTCCTATTGTAATATAGCAGCTTACCATTTTTTTAATCTAGCACAGGCAATTTATTCTTCAAGGGCAGCAGGCACTGAATTTGTAGATGAAACTGAAATATAAAACTGTTTTCTAGCAACAGCCTCTTCATTAGTTTCAGATCTCTTTAATGTGGAATTATTCAGATGACTTTTACTTCTGCAGAGATTGTGCATATTGACTGATATTGGTGGATTGTAATGACAGACGTTTGAGTGGCCTTTTATGGTTGAAATGTTCTGAATTGGGTAGTTTGTCATTAGTGGTTCTTATGTTTTGTTTCATTGCTTACTGGCAAAATGTTCTGGTCAGCACTGTCTGCTTTTAATGTAGACTGAATGTTAACAGAGACTAGAGGATGCTTAACAATTGTTAAACACCACTCTAAGCTTTGTTAAGGTTGGGTTCCATGCTATAGTGCTGAACCAGGATATATCTTAGCTATTTATTGAGCATAATCATGGCTCTAGATGCCCTACATCTAAATAATTGAAAATACTCTTTACTGGATCTCTCATAACTTCACCCATGAAATCATTATTTAAGTGACCTTAATATAGACTGTCAGCTAATCAACTCTAATCCCTCCATACTCTCTATTAATCTTTTTGGATTCACCCAATTACGATAACTATAATATACAAAAGCAGCAATAGTTAGTCAGCATTAGACTGTATCCTCACCACCCCATCAAACAGAATTGCCACTGCTGGCTGTCTACCTGACACCATCAGTGACCATCTCCCTACTTTTGCTCTAAGACAAATAAATCATGCATACAAACGCATCCTGTAAAAACAAGTATGCAGTCTCTCCTTAATTAACATAGATACTTTTATCACCTATCTCTACAAATACATCTGGAATATTCTAAAAACCTTACCACTTAGTAATGTTGTAAGACACTTTAACAACACATTCCTAAACATACTAAATGAACTAGGTCCTATTAGAACAAAAGGAATTGAATCCAACCATGCCCCTTCGTTAACAAAAGAGACTAGGCAATTCATGTCTCACAGAGATAAGGCTTTGAAAGTATGGTGCAAAAATAAACCTGGCAAAATTTTAGACACCATAGAAAAGGTGCAAAAAATTAGGGCAGGCAAAAACTGCATATAAGTTGAAACTGCAGGACAGACACCAGCACAACCCCAAACTATTCTGGACATTTTAAAAAAAACTATTACACCCCGGCTAAACTTCCACATATTCTCCAACTACTACCAATGTCTTGGACACCATAGCTTCTCAATTCAATACTCATTTCATACAATCTGTCCTCTCTTTGCTCAAAAACAACCCATCCTCAACCCTCACTATCCCTCCCAGCCAAAATAACCAGCAAACTCCTTTCTCCCTAAAGCTATTATAAACCACTACTATGAAGAAACGCTCAGTCACTGATCATTTTCCATCTGATTATCTTAAATTAAACAGCTGAATCTCTTGCATACCCAATATCCATAGTGATCAGCTGGTCCATTAGTGAAAACCATGTCCATTCTGTTTGGGGAAAAAAAATCCCACGTAATGCTACTGCATGAAGATAGAATGTCCACTGACTTCTCCAGCTTCCAACCCAAAGCCATTCTACTACCCCTATCTAAAAATCTTAGAAAATTGTATCTATTCCCAACATCTAACCCATCTCGCCAATAACAATCTCCACTCCACTCCACCACACAATATGACCTTCTTCCCCATCACAACACCACCACAGCTCTCCTTACTTTCCCCAGCAATGTAAACACTAATAGAAATGCTGGCCACGTAGTATTCTTTCTTTTTCGGGATGTGTCTAAAGCATTGGACACAGCCTCCCATCAAAGAATGATTCATGAGCTTGCATCCTTAGGCCTTTCTGAATTGTCTTCTCCTGGTACCACAGCTATGTAACTGACAGACTACAGGCTGTAAAATGGGAACAAGAATTCTTCCCCCTTCTTGTCAATCTCTGTCATAGACCTCAGAGATCAGTTCTAGGCCCCTTAGTGTTCAACATTTTTTTGACAATCTCCACAAAGCAACCATATATGAGTCCATAGGTCAGTATGCAGGTGATGCCACACTTATATGCACAACACCAATTCTTCTTCAACTGCACAAACTGACCCAAAAATTCTAATCCTCTATCGTGTCCTGGCTAGAGAACTACCAATTAGTGTTTAATGCTAAAAAATTGATGCTTTTTATACCTAAACTATTGACAGCATGAAAACAATCTTTCAACGTTACCTTAGCAAATAATATAATAGAAACAGTATCCCATACAAAGCTGCTTGGTAACATAATAGACGACAATCTAAAATATGATGAGCACATTACACAAGCCATTAAGAAAACTCACCAAAAACTACTTTTCTTCTACAGAACTAAACTGTTTCTGGCAATTTCTCTAGGAAATCTTTAGTATCATCCTACTTCGTCCCTTCACTTCTGTATGCATCACTCATCCACACTAATCTACATTTTACCTTAAAAAATGAGGTATGCTACAACAAAATGGCTAAGTTTCCATCCAACCTACCTAACAGGACTCATCACTGCCTAGCACTTAAGCACCTAAGCTGGCACTCAAACTGGCTCAGATTACCAAATTACCTAACTCACTGCCAACTACTCACAGCTCACAGAATAATGCACAAACCTAACAGATGCCCCTCACTACAAAATACTCCCCAAAACTACTCTTATTCCTGAGATCTTTGTTCTAGAAACAAATTCCTGCTGACCACCAGCAAGTTTTACAGCCGTGTGGGTGACTTCCTTTACATAACCTGTGTTGCTAAGCACTGGAACTCCATCCCATTCACCTAAACTCTTCATGGCTATGCTCATGCTTCCAGCCTGACTAATCCATCTATAATTCTTCCTCCCACTATCTACCTATAACAACCTAGCCACCAATCCTCTGTCTGTCTCACTCTCATCTCATTTGTATTCTTCTCCTCTTAACATTTAACCTACACCGCTTACTATAGCTCTCCCCTCCCTATCCTCCTACCATCTTCTCCACCTACACCCTACCTTCAACTCATAATTTCTTTCTCTCCTCTACTCAGCTTCTATTCCTTTCCAGCTTTCTCTTCTCTACCTTCTCTTGTCACACTTTTAACATCCTCATTCCACATTTATTCTACTGTAATCTCATCTTTTCTATGGATTGTGCTTTCTTCTATAAGCATGTTCTATTACAAAGTATCCTTCTTATTTGATTACAAACTTTCCAGTTTCACTCCTTTTATTTCCAATGTCTCTGCCAGACTATTTATATACAATAATATGTTACTATCTCTGTAGGATTTTATTTTTGCACTCTATTTTTGTTTATCATGTGATGCACTCATTTTTCCTAAGTGCTCTGTATTTTATTGTATAATTTTGTTCAAATGTTAAACTGAATGTACCATAACTTTCTCCCCATGGGCCTCGGCTAAAAAAGGGTCTTGTTAAACAAAGGACATACATATGTACATACATACGTTTATTTATTAAATTTGGTACCCAGGGTAGAGCACCTATCCAAATGGGCCTATTTCATTCTCAGCCTGGACAAATATAAATCAGAGTAAGCAAGCAAGTTAATAAGAAATATTATGAATACAAACAAAATGTTGTGTGAAGATAGCAGTGAATTGATAACAGTAATAATAATAAAGTACACAGTACATGGGACAATAGGAAGTGATGGTCAGAGTAAGAAGGGAAGAAGAAAAGAGTGAAATAGTGAAGGGATACAGCAAAAGTATAAAAGATGGCAAAAGTAAGGTGAGGGAACACAGACATTAGGTATATACAATATGGAAGAGATGTCACATATTAGTGTAGCAAAATAATGTGAGGATGACAAAGGTGCCTGATTGGTGAAAAGTAGACTGATGTGTCCAAAGGAAGAGCATTTGCAAACTGACTCAGACTTGAGAAGATCCCGGGTGACTGACTCCTTTAAGAAGTTGGGTGGAAACAGGGAGGATGTTCTGAAACTGAAGAAAGAAGTATCGATTGGAAAGACAGTTTTTAAGCCAGGGGGTTGTATCTGGGCTAATTCCAATTTTATTTAGGTGATCTAACAGAATGTTATGGTCAACCAGAATGGACATTCTGATAAGGTCAATAAAGATGGCTCCAGTGAGGAGGCCTTTCACTATAGCCAGGAGGATGTTATCAGTAAGTGCCCAGGGTGCAGTAGAGGTACTCCTACTATCCCAAAAGCCATGCTGTTTTGAGGATAGTAGATGGTGGTTGAGTTAATTGTAAACTCATTTTTCAAGGATTTTACCAACTATGGGAAAATGATGATGGGACGGAAGTCAGTGGTGTGGGATATGTTTGTTTTTTTGGTGGAGGGGTACAAAAATGGCTGTTTTCCAGTTATTAGGCATGATGTTTTCCATTAGGCATAGATTATAAATATGAAGAAGAGGTGAGACTTGAAGTCCTTTCATAGGAATAAGAACCATGTAGAAAACTGTCCGGACCAGGAGGTGATCAGTTTTTAGTTCTTCAAGTAGTTGTGTTACGTGTTTAGCTTTGATTGCTTTGAAATAGATAGAGGGAATGTGGGAGGGAGGACAGAGGTTAGAGGGATAGCAGGGGTTATTAATGGAATAAGGATGAGAAGTGTACTGAAGTGGAGGCTGAAAACAGCAGCTGTGAGGTGAAATGAGATGAGGAGGAATGAGTGTTAGCTGGATTAGTCTTCTGTCCAGAATATTTTAGATGAGTTGAGAAGCCATGACTGATGCTTTTTCATAATGTGACTTTTGTGTTGCCTGTTGAGCTAGATTTCTTAGTTTAGTACAGTGGAGGCTGGAGGTTGAGAATGGGTTGTTTTCTAAGTATGCCAAGCATTGTCCCTCAGACAAAGAAGGCATTTTATTTGATACATAAGCCAGTTGTTTTGGGGGGTTTATACAGCTGTGTGATTTTAGAAAAGAGTCTTGGAAATTAGTAAGAATTTGAGTGGGGAGAATGCTGCAGTGCTTAGGGCTCAGTAGGAGAGAGAACAGGGGACGAGTCTAACGAGGCTAGAATTGCCTTTAGTTTGTGAATGTAAGCGTGGGATTTTGTTCTGGAACGATATTAGGGATGGAGGGATTTTGTTTATGTAGTAAGAGATATTGAAGCTGATTGGACAATGATCACTGAAGGAAGGGGTGAGGTGAATGAGAATTTGAGAAATAATGTTAGGATTATTAATGATAATAAGCTCAAGAATGAGATCAAGAAGAATTAGGGTTTGGTCTGGTGGGTTCAGTGGCCAGTTGAGTGAGTTTGAAGCCAGTGAGGCTTTCCAATATACTGGTCTGATTAGGGCAAAGAAGGCTGAGAATGAAGTCCTCTAGCAGAATGAAGTTTTTGAGATTTTTTACTGTGGATGTAATTTCAAGCTGAAGTGTTATGAATCTGGCTAAGGAAGTGGGAGGAGGGAGATAAGCGACAGCAAGATGAATAGGAAAGCTGTTTGGGGAGGGTATTAAGAAGAGAGTCTGAGGTAGTGCTGCTTTGAGCAAAGAGTTAGAAATTTAACTCAGATTTAAAAGGCAGTAGTGTTCCACCACCAAGTCCAGGACCAACACTCCCATCAAAATAATAATTGTACCCAGGGAAGAAATGTTGATAGAAGGACCAGTGGCTATGAACCAAGATTCTGTTATAGCTATACGGTCAGAGTGGTGGGGGGTGAAAAATACATACATGCATGCATGCATACATACACACATAAATAAATAAATACGTGTTAACATCTTTTTTTCCTGTATCTAGGCCCCTCAAGTCAGTATATGTCATTTCTTTCCTCATATTGACCAAGCAATACTGAAATCCCACAGCAACATGGGGATATCTTATACAATATTAAACCTTTCTTTATTTCTGAAACCAAGCTCCAAATAACTGAATAACTAGGATCATCCTCTTCCCCTTCTATTACATGAAGAAGTTGTACTGAGAGTGCCTGTTATTACTGGCTTAAAAAATGGGAGTACCATTACATTGCCAGAGTGGACAAACAGGTTCACCACTATCATTCTAGCATCAACTTACCCATGCTCTCTTAAAAGCACCTTTACAACACTCTATGCCACTTATAAGCTACCATATGATAAGCATTACAGAAAACACTTTGGGTTAATGTCCAGGTAAACTCTAAGGAGACCACTGTGCTCTGTGGATGAGAATTGTAGAAACCTACAAAATAAAGACCCAACTGTAGAAAAGACACTGAAGGCCACCTCTATTCTTTCCAATGTTTTACTTACTCCACAGGGATCACTTTCATAGCAAATGCAGCTGCACATACTTTGTAATCTCTTAATGTTCTGTATCTCTTCACCTTCTCATTCCAGTATAATTTTCCATACTATTAGTATTAATTGACATTAGTTGGGAATGGAAATTACACTTTACAAAATCACACAACATAGGATTATTTGGTCCTTCAATGCAGGATATTAGCGAAGAAGCTGTATCCTGTGCCAAGTCACCAGGTACAAGATATACATTGCAGAAAAACAATTGATTATTACACTGTAGTATAACAGAATTGATATTAATAATAATAATTGCAGAATATATACTATATATGTAAGATGCACCAGTAATCACATGTAATGTTGCACATTGTCATTTGCTGCATTCACATGGTATTGTTTTAGAAATGTGTATCAGTGATGCATTGTTGCTTACTGTTATTTTCCTCATGTACCTGTATTTCTTTACTCACTTTATGAGTTATTAATGCATAATCACTTGGAAATGTATTGCTCAAGCATAACTGAATAAAAACACATTTCTTCCCAACTCAAATACAAAATTGAACTCTGTCTTTCTGCAGGGTGAGAAAGCCCCCCACTCTCACATCCCCCAGTGTGAGGTAAAGCCCCACTACCCCAATCTTACACACACACACACACACACACACACACACACACACACACACACACACACACACACACACACACAAATAAATTCTACAGTTGCATAACTATGGGGAAAAAAAATTTCCCTTCAATAACATAACAATCTTAAATACACAACCACTGTTTTAGTAAAGAAATGATATGCATACCCTACATGAATGTTTTCATTGGGACATTCTTTGGGGTCTTCTTCGGTTTTATGATATGGTTAATATTATTAGTAGCATCACTTTTCATTTATTGGTGATCCCAGCAGCTGCACATTGGCACTGGGCTTGTCTTTGCTGGCTGCTTTCATAATTACAGATTACGATAGGCTGGATACTAATCTGTCATAGGGTTTATGACTGGATGTGCATAGGCTCATTTACAGCTTTACCTGTGTCTGACTGTGTTTCCCTTACCTGTTCTGCAAACATCATGTCCCTTCACCTGTGTCTGCTTTACTGCCTAGGTAGATGGAAACCTATAAATCACAGGGATAATGAGGTACAAAGAAATATTCCAAAAGCACCATCATTATTGTAATAGCCTTGATGCTGTTAAATAGTATGGGTGTTGTCATTTTTCTCCATTCATTTACTGTTCTTCTGTATTCCCCATATAGCTGTTGCACTTGACATCAGTCTTGGTTTGTAGAACTGAATATGGTATCATTAGTCGAACACAGGAACTGTTAACTGTGTACTGCGCTCCACTGACTCAGTGTAAAGTAACTGTGCACATGATCTGAGTATGCTGCTGGTAATACAAAATGCCTTTATACTACAGTGTTAACCTTCATGGTAATATGGTGGCTTGTAGGAAGTGTAATGTCTTTAGAAGGCAATGTTTTGTGAGGTACTTACCATAACAATACATCTTTGAGGGGTCAGACTCCGCACAATAATAAACAGTAGAGTAACACAGATAATTATGATCAGGTTTCTACTTACAACTCACTTATGTGTTTGGGAAATAAATGTCAAAAATTTTACTTTGAAGAGAGTGTTTAATGCCTTGCAGTTTGATATTACTTGAACAAATTATTATTGTTATTATTATTATGGGAAGTGTATCACACTAATTTATTTAAAAAATGGAAATTTATGCCAGTGTGATTAATGTATCATTTTCCAGCATCTACTAATATTGGAACAGTGCAGAAAATAGCTTTTCCAAATCTTCGCAACAAACTATTTTGGCTAAGAATGAACTATATCAAGTAATTATTTCAATATAAGATTTATATCTGAAAATGTACCGTTTTCATTCCAAAATGGACTTAGTGCGAGATAACTGTAGTAAATAAACTAAGCTTCTAAAATCCATCCTATAACAACAAATGTAAATAAAAGACACAGAAAACTTTGACAGCACACTAAAAAGTCAAAGGAAGCCAGGCTGAAGTCTTATTTAAACAGAACACAATTATGTCAAATGAATTTGATTTAGAAAACATAAAAAGGAGAAATAACTGTTTTCTATGACTGTGAATGGTTGATGATAGAATTTTCTTCTGTCATGATGAGGGCTGTGTTACTAGTAAATTAAGTGGTGCAGACCATATTTCTCTATCCCAAGCATCAGTCCTAGCTCATCCTTTTAATTCACCGGTGGTGTCACGATAGTTGTAAGACACAGTTTCTTTATCCAGAGTGTCCCAAGTCTGTTGCAGACACTCTCCCAGTGGGTCACACCTGATACAACTCCTGTAGGGAGTCACCCAAGGCGCATCCTCACCAGGTGACCAAACTACCTTGACTGCACCTTCCTATTCTATTACCCATGAAAATCACAGATGATATAAGAGACAAAGCAGTCCCTTAGTGAGGGTCTTATACCCACCATGAAAGCATTTCATAGTGCACTGTAAAAGAAGTGCCAAAGTGTCCTTCTAAGTAGTCTTTGTAATCACTGAAGCAGCCACAGTCTCAGTCACAGCTGCTTAAATGCCATTCCTTCAGTTAGATGTGTGATTTTTGTTATAGCGTACAAGTGCTGATTGGTCTTTGCAACTGCAAATTCACTGAAACTGTGGATGCTTAAATGATTTTAAAAATTGCTTGCAGCATGTGTATTAGTAGCAAACATAGCTTTGTCTGTAGGATGTTTGTTTTATTTATTAGCATTTGCTAACTGGGAAGGTCTGGCTGGATATATGAAAAATTCCCCCTTTTCATTAGAGGCCAAGGGAGAAAATCTCCATCAGTAAAAGTAATCAAGTATTATCATTTTCTAATAATTGCTGACAGAGTAAATACAAATATTGCTGAAAAGAAGGATGAAATCATTATGGAATTACATAATTTGGTAGACATAGGATGCAATGCAAGTAAAACATTTGTATAGGACTGATACCATCTCTGAGGGTGACAGGAGAATAGACAAAAGAATGAAGTGATTATTTAGTGGGAGCTATTAGGGTGGAAGCTAGATAATAGATAAGTTATACCAGGTAGTAAGAAAGTAGGGTAAGCAAGGAAAATGATATGAGACAGAGACGGTGCTGGCTGTGAGTATAAATAGAGAAGGGTAGACATAGATCTAAGTGTAAGGGGAGTGTAGAGGTAGAGTGGAGAGTAGGAGGTGGGATTTAGGATGAAGATGAAAGAGACTGGGGATGTCTACAATATTTTTTTCTTTATTTGCTCTCAGCCCCAGAGTATACCCTGAGTATATTTTTTGGGGGGAGATCCCAGTTAGGGCACTGCTCAAGGTGTCATCTGACGTACCTACAACCCTGCCTGAGGCACACCTTTCTGAGTGGATATTGACCAATATCAAAGTCAAAGTGAACTTTATTGTCATTCAGATAGCATAACAGTGCAACTGAATGAAATTGCGTTACTTTGAACTCAATCTGCATACAACATATACTGATAATATTAAGTAAGCAATAATGCCTGACAGGGTGTGTGTTAATGTGTAATTAACGCCTGCCCAGGGGTGTTATTAGGCCTGACACCACAGGCAGAGGGCCTCTACACCCCTGGAAGGGCATTAATTATATATTAACACACACCCTGGAGGGCATTATTGTGCTTAGAGAATGGGCTCTCTGTAAAATTGCTGTGTTTTACTTACTTATTTTTTAAGAACTATATTATTTTTTTTGTGTATTTTTGATGCAAAATAGTTCTTCCGCCTAATGTTTCAAACTTTCTGTAATATATGTTAATGGTGTTGGAGGAAGCATTTTAAATCAAAAATACATAAAAAAATAGTATAGTACTAAAAAAAGGAAAAAAGTAAATAAAACAACAATTTTACAGATAGCCCATTCTTTCTGTCTCATACACAGCGTTCATACACGCATTCACTTACACAAGATCTCTCTCTCTCTCTCTCTCTCTCTCACACACACACACACACACACACACACACACACACACACACACACACACACACACACACACACACACACACACACACACACAGTCTTCTCTGCTTTCGAACATGCATTCATTCACACATGATCGCTCTCAGTCTCCCTCAATCTCTCTCTCTCTCTCTCTCTCTCTCTCACACACACACACACACACACACACACACACACACACACACACACACACACACACACACACACACACACACACACACACACACACACACACACAAACACACAGTCACTCCTGCTTCCATGCATGCATTCACTCACACAAGCACACAAACACACAAACACACCATCATCTCTCTCTCTCTCTCTCTCTCTTACTTTCATACACAGATATACTCTCTCTCTCACTCACACACATGCATGCTTTTTTTTTTACACTTGCTAAACATCAGAAGTGCTGCTTGGCGAGCGTAAAATAGTAGCTCAACTGATCTCTCTCACACACTCATACATGCATACACTTCCACACACAAACACATATGCACATTTTTTTTTATTATTTTATTTTATTTTACACTCACTAAACAGCAAAAGTGCTGCTTAGCGAGCGTAAAATAATGGCAGCTGTTCCGTTTTTCTCAGTCTGAGCTCCACGACAGCTTGATAAGCTGCTGTGAAGCAGCAGACACGTTTTTCTCTGGGCATTCCTTGTGCATTAATACCCTGCTGGAGAACGCTCATTGTCCAGTTAGGGTACTGATGTACAGTAAACCCATTCTCTAATACAACAATAACACATATACTAAAGCTAATCCAACAATAACAACAGTAAGACATTTATGCAGTGCAAGTACAAAGACATGCACCAAGACTATTCCACTTACATGTCTTCCTCAGTACCCAAAGTATTGTACAGATAATATATTGCGCAGATCAGAATCAAATAGATTTCAAATTGCATGGAATGCTAACTAGGCATATTGCACAGAATGCTAACTGGGCACCATTAATATTGTACATAAGGTATAAGATTGTGCTTTCATAGAGTTATTGCATATGTCTATGAATTACTTCAGCGTTGTAACTCCAGACCTTGATGACCAGCATGGTGCATGTTATTACTGGAGTTCAGAAGTCTGATGGCTTATGGAAAAAAGCTTCTATTAAATCTGGTGGTTTTGCAATGCAAGCTACAGTATCTCCTGCCTGAAGACAAATGAGAGAACAGACCATGGGCAGGGTGAGTGTAGTCTTTGACTATTTATGGCTCTGCTGAGGCACCGAGCAGAGTGCAAGTCCTGGATAGATGGGAGCATGGACCTGATAATTCTCTCCACCACTTTCACTACCCTCTGGAGAGATTTGCAATCTGAAACCATGCAGTTTCCATACCACACTGAGAGATTACTAGTCAGGAGGCTTTTGATGGTACCCTTGTAAAAGGTTGTGAGAACTGAAGGTGGTAGTTTTGCTCTCCTCAGCCTTCTTAGAAAGTGTAGATGCTGTTGGGCCTTCTTGACAATGTGATTAGTGTTTATTAACCAAGCCAAGTCTTCAGAGATATGCACCCCCAGGAACTTGGTGCTCTTCACCCATTCCACTGTTTCTCCTTTGATTGTGAGTGGAGAATGAGCCTTGCATCTCTTCCTGAAGTCTATTATTATCTCCTTTGTTATATTCACATTGAGAGCCAGGTTGTTGTTGTCACACCAGTCAATCAGTTGGTTCACCCCTCTCTGTAGGCTTTTTTGTCACCATTGCTGATGAGACCCACCACTGTGGTATCATCCGCAAACTTAATAATGTGGTTTGTGTTGTACCTAGCGATACAGTCATGTGTCAGCATAGTGAACAGCAGGGGACTCAGGACACATCCTTGAGGTACTCCAGTGTTCAGTGTGATGCTCATCGAGGTGTTGTTTTCTACGCATGCCTTTTGTTGTTTGTCAATAAGAAAGTCCAGAATCCAGTTGCATAAAGGAGTGCTAACACCCAGATGGAGCAGTTTCTCAATCAGATGTTGGGAGATGACCATGTTGAAGGCCGAACTGAAGTCAATAAATAACATATGGACATAGCAGTTTTTGTTCTCCAGGTGTGCCAAGGATAAGTGAAGTGCCAGTGAGATGGCATCTGCCGTAGAGCGATTGGATCTATAAGTGAATTGGAATGGGCCCAGTGTTGCAGGAAGACTTAATGTTAAGTAGTCTTTGACCAATCTCTCAAAGCACTTCATTACAGTGGAGGTGAGAGTATGACTCACAGGTTAGTAACTCATACCGTACAGGCTCCTACTGTACGTGACCAGTGTAATGTACCACTCATCATTGTCACAGAAGGTCATACCCACAAAGATTCACTTGCAGATTCATGCATTCGTTCATAAGTTCCAACTGCCACTATTATTGGACCTTTCCAGCTGTGACAAGTATAAAGTCCTTAATCTAAAGAATCTAGACACGGCCATTGAGTACCTTTTGAATTTGTTGCATAGCAATACAAGTAACTGGTTCCTTCATAGATCTTTTCTATCATGGAAGAAACAGCATGATCTAAGTGATTTTTAAATGCCCTTATTCAATTCATATATATTCAGTAAAGACGTAGGCAAACATACATTAACAGAAAAGAAAACAAACCATCTGATACGATCCTCGGATCCAACTCTGCAGTTACACTAGCTCATGGCTACCAAAAACTCATGAGCTCCTTCCCTACCCACAATGCACCAACCCCTAACATCTCTCAGATCTTGTTTGCCACTTTCGCATCTAGATGTGGTTGCCTTCAGCTCTCGAGTTGCTGAGTGGGAGATAAGTCTAATTTACATATTAACTCCTAAAAACTGTTTAATTGATCTTTAGATCTAAATTTAAATTGCTGTTACTGATAACCTTTACTTTCCATACACCTTAGAGTGGACCTTTATCCTACTATTGTTGATAGGCCTAGCCTATCCTTTCCTACCTCATTATACGTTGTGTATCTCTTTACTACCATAGTTGGTACATTTGTTACTGTTTTTACAAATATCTGTATCCCTTCAACTTACCATCGCTGGTATTTAGCCTTTCTATTCGTTTTGGTTTTGAAAAAAAGTTTAGTTATTTGTCATTGTTGTAGTATTCTCTCCTCTTTCCCAGAATGTCCAAAAACGGTCCTGCAGTGCAGGATTTAAAAAGTGCAAAATGTGTGAGCACAAACTTCCCTTTTCTGATGCCCATATTATTTGCGTGTACTGCTTGGGCCCGGAACACTGCTTTCTATCCCTTTTAACTTTCTGCCTTAAAAAAACATGTTTGCATGGGTTTGCACTTGTTTTAGCTCTGTGGATCCTGTTTTGGCATCTTGCAAACTACTACAGCAGCAGAAAGGAGAAAGAGAGACTTTGATTGACTATAAGTACCTCCATTTGCCTTTTTTGCATATAATTGCTTTCCACACTTTAAACTAGCCGTTTTCAGCTCACTGCATTTACTGATACTGTATTTTGCTATTTAAGATTGCTTACTGCACTTATTAGTCATTTTTAAGTAATTTTTACTGTATTTACTGTTGTAGGCCACACACTCAACTATGCTAGCCTTTTATGTACCTTAAGAGTGTGTTTACTGCTGTTTAAATTGTTTTTCTGACTGTTTTTCAAAAAAAAAGTAAAAAAAAAATCTATCTGTTTGCTTGTTTGCTTGTTTCCCGCCATCTTCTCTAGCTAGAATAGTCAGGATTTCAGATTTGCTGATTCCAGGACTGTATTTTGAGTTTCTGAGTTGTCCAGACCTTGCTGTGGTAGAGGGAAGTCTTTCTGCTTATCAGTGGCAATGGTAAGCACTGAGCAGTCTATCTATTGCTAGAGGAGTGGTTTCCAGCTCTGAAATTATAACTTATTGGCCATTTTGGGCTGCTTTCTATTCTTTTGAACTTTCTGCCTTAAAAACATGTGTTTGCGCAGGTTTGCGTGACGGGCAATGCACTAAGCTAGGGTAAAGTATTACTGGAGCTAGAAAGTCTACTCTTCAAATTTTCCCTTAGATCTTGTTAGTTTTCACATTTTTGCACTCAAAACTCAAACTAGATAATTTAAGTCCAGCACTTGCTCAGAACTACTTGTAGCATTTACTGTTGCATATATACAGCTACCAGCACTAAACTCTCCACAAAGGAAAATAAGATAACAGCTCCAGTACTTAATATATTGAGCCTCTATCCAGGCATGTCTTAAGGTCAGTTTCCTGTGCTTTCACCTGTCAACCTGGTGAACTTGGGCATCCTGAGGCAATGTAGCCAGTCAAGAGAAGAAGGTTAACACCTGCACCACACCACATTCAAAACATAGCTCTCCAGAACATACACCACCACAACTCTCACATAGTAATGCAAAACACATACCTAACATCTGCCCAAACCACAGAGACCTCTGAGGCAGAAATGAAAACAACCACCACATCCCAGCACAAACCATGAAATACATAGATCACATAAACAGTGTGCCACTCAACTAAAGTCCCTAAAGCAAAAAACTTACCCAAAACACTAGTCATAGGTGACTCAATAGTAAGACACACTGATGTCCCACTCACTAGGCTTAATAAGGAACAAGTTATGGTCAGCTGCCTGTCAGATGTCAGGATCTGCCACATAACGCATGCACTTAGGTCACTCCACAACAGGTACAAATATGACTCTGTCATTATCCATGTTGCTGTGAATAACCTGAGATGTATCTCCCTGGACTACATGAAAAGAGACGTAGAGGAGCTCTCGGATCTTGTAGCCCAGACAGGTATGACCCTAGCTCTGAGTAGCATCCTACCATCACCCAGAATTATACCACAGTACAAACAAAAAAGTATTGACTTTAACAATTGGCTAAGTTTCTGGTGTCATTCCAAGGGGAGCCAATATCTGTCTGCCTGGGATGACATGATCGACAGACCTCGATGCTTCACCAGAGATGGTCTGCACCTGTCACCCCTGGGATTTTGGATACTGGCCAGGGTTCTTGCTACCCCTATAGTGCCTTTTTTAGGCAATGTCCTGAAGACAAAATTACCCCCCGTAAGAGTTACAAGTAAATGAAATCTGAGGGTTATGCTACTCAATGCTAGAAGCCTAAATCTCAAGAGGCAGTCACTCAAAGCACTCCTTAAAATGGAGAACATTGGCATCTGTGCAGTGACCAAGACCTGGTTCAAGGCTCTGGAAAGCACCCCAGCACTACCAGGCTATAATTCATACCACACCTTTTGGCCCCCAAATCCAGACCAAAGCACTAAAGGCGGAGGTGCCTCCACATTCATAAAAGATATGCACACCTCCAGACAAGCAGCTCAACAGAACGCATTAGAGATACTTCAGGTACAGCTAACACTGGGTAAAACTGCAATCCAGGTTGTAGCCTGCTATAGATCCCTCACCATGTCCCAAGACTCCCACTCCACATTCCTAAACACAATGGAAAATATTAGGGTAAAACCCAATACCCTTATACTGGGAGACTTTAACTACCCCTCCATTAACTGGGAAAATTATTCATGTACCAACACACTTGCTCAACGTTTTCTGTAATTCATTAATTCCAGCACCCTGGATCAACTCATTCTTACTCCCACCAGGGGTAGAAACATCCTTGACCTGGTCATTGCCAACATGGGTGACCTTTGCTCTACACCTGAAATCAATTCCTCCCTGTTCAGATCTGACCACAAGCTTATCACCATGGACATCCACATCCCACCCACACCCCCACTAAAGGAAACCACCATAAAAACTTCTCCAAAGCCAATTTTGGGCTTCTAAAAACAGAGGTGGCAAACCTCACAATGCCCACGCAAATGGAAAATAGGTGCATGACTGCTGAATCATACACCAATGCATTGTATGAACACATTTATTTAGGCAAGGCTCAAAAAACAAACCCACCTCCTTAGAAAACAAAAATTGAAAAAAACTAAGGGTAATGCTGCTCAACTCCAGAAGTCTAAATCTCAAGATGCAGGCACTTGATGCACTCCTCAGCATGGAGAACATCGACGTCTGTGCAGTAACTGAAACCTGGTTCAAGGCTCCTGAGAGCACCCCAGCTTTTCGGCCCCAAAACCCGGGCCGAACCACAAAGGGAGGGGGAGTGTCCATATTCATCAAGGACACCCACACCTCCAGGTTAGTAGCAACACATGAAGCATCAGAGACCATATAGGTGCAACTAACCATAGGCAAAACTGCTATACAACTGATAGCATGTTACAGACCACCCTCCCAATCTCAAGAACCCCACTCAGCCTTCCTGAAGACATTGGAGGATATGAGTGTATCACAAAATACCATCATGCTGGGAGACTTCAACTACCCAAACATAGATTGGGTACATTATTCTAGCCTTAATACCCTAGCCCAAAGGTTCCTGGAATTCATAAATTCAAATGCACTGGAACAACTAGTCACCTCTCCCACTAGGGGAGATAATATACTAGACCTGATCATCACAAACATGGGGACAAAATGCTCCACACCGGAAGTATACCCCTCACTAGTGAGATCTGACCACAAACTAATCACCCTGGATATACATATCCCACCTCCACCCCCAGCACAAAAGACCACAGTGAAAAACTTCTCAAAAGCAGACTTCACTCTTCTTAAGACTGAGATGGTATCCTTTAAGCCCACTGTGCCAGTGGATACCACATCCCACAATGCCGAATCCTTCACAAATGCTTTCTATGGACATCTCCAAGAATGCATGGATCATGCAATCCCAAACAAATCCAAGTCCCTCTCCACCAAAGGTAAACATCCTGTCTGGTGGACCTCAGCCATAAACAAACTGTATAACAAAAGAAGGAAGCTACTGCACGTCAGAGCAAAATCCCATGAAGGGAAGACATCTCTGATCAACATTAGCAGAAAACTACGTTCTCTCATAAAAACATCCAAGGCCAACTTTGAGAGAAAAATCGCTAAGGACACTAAAGATAACCACAAAGCCTTCTTCAGCTATGTTAGAAACCTGGGCAGAAACCCTCAGATATGCTCAGAGTTGGTTCAAAACAACAAAAATACACTGAACCCACAGATATTGCCAACATTCTGGCTGACAGGTTCAGTGCAAATTTCTCCCTCTTCACCCCCAAAAGAAGAAATACTTATCCCAGCTGAATGTAATCTCCCTGTCATCTCAGATGTCCAAGTGAGAACCGCCCTAAACAAAGCAAAAACACAGCATCAATGGGACCTGACGGTATCCCGGTTGCGTGTTACGTGAACTCCAAGAGGAGCTAAACCCACACATAAAAATGCTATTTAACCTTAGCCTTACTGGGATATGTACCTGAACACTGGCGTACAGCAACAGTGGTCCCACTCCACAAGGGGGTGCCTCTACAGACCCTGTAAACTACCGCCCCATAAGCTTAACCAGCCTGGTCTGCAAAGCTATGGAAAGAATCATTATGGAACCCATAAACAGAGACATAGGGGACCTACAGACACTTGACCCCACCCAGTTCGGCTTTGTAAAGGGCAGATCCTGCCTTTAAACCTGGTTGACTTTTCAAAACAGTCACTAGAGCCATTGATGAGGGCAAAGCAGTCCATACAGCATACCTGGACTTGGCTAAGGCCTTCGACACAATACCCCACTCAGGCATCATAGATAAGCTCAACAGCTTAAAAGCAAACCCTTATGTCACTAGATGGGTTGCAAACTGGCTAAAGGACAGAACCCATAAAGTTAAAATCACTGGAGCAATGTCAGACTCAAAGCCAGTCACAAGTGGTGTCCCACAGGGATCTGTCCTGGGACCCCTCTTGTTCAGCATTTATTTCTCAGATGTTAAAGCAAACATGGGAGGGCTGTGGCTGACAAAGTTTGCAGATGACTGCAAACTAGGCGCCATAGTCGATACACCACCAGACACAGACATCCTACAAAAGGCCTCACAGAAATGGACAACTGGTGCCGGAGTCACGGCCTTAAACTAAATGCCAAAAAATGTATAGTCATCCCCTTTGGGAAAAACAAAGTACCCACAAATTATCACATAGACAGCAACCCACTGAGTATGGAAAAAGTAATCAGAGACCTAGGGACCCAAGTCGACAGCGACCTCTCATTTGACACCCACATTGCCAAAGTGGTTAGAAAAACATTCTACCTTGCACACCTCATCATGAAGGGATTCACATCCAGATCCAAGGATGTCATTGTACCCCTATATTCCTCCCTCATCAGACCCATGATTGAGTACAATGCCCCATTTGGTATGTACCTCACCCGGCATTTGCAACAGCTGGAGAGACCACAAAAGTACCTCACCAAGAGGATCAAGGGTCTCCAACATATGTCTTATTCTGCCAGACTAAAGAAACTTCAGCTCTATTCAGTAACATACCGCCTGCTCAGAGGTGATCTCTGCCTGACGTACAAAGCCAATGTCCAATCAGGATCTGATGGACATGCTCCACCTCAAAAAATCCAAATCCATCAGGACCACGAGAGCTAAAGACTTAAACCTCGGCAAAAGTATGACTAGGACATGCTGGAGGGATAGATTCATAACCAAGAGGCTTCCCATACTTTGGAACAAGATCCCAGTTTGTATTAGGCAGAGCCCCTCACTGACTCTCTTCAAGAGAAATCTTGATGAGTGGATGGGAGATCATAAGTTTACCCCAGGGGTCACATCTGTGTCACTGCTAGACAGGAGCACAGTAAACTAATTCTATTATATAAGGGGACCTTCATTGTGTCACTACTAGACAGAGGCACAGTATTCTAAATTTATTCTGTACATTTTTTGTACCATTTCATGGGGTGGCAAAAGCCACATCACTATGGCTAGGCTTACAAATGCCCCAGGGCAAATAGCCTAGTACTATACTATGAAACTATGAAACATTCACAGGTGCATGGAACAGGCCATGCCAAACAGAACCAAGATGCTCTTCTCCAAAAAAAGGAAGCCAATCTGGTGGTCCCTACCAAAAACAAACTCTACAACAGAAGGAAAAAAACTGTTGCAAAAAGAGTGAAGTCCCAAGTCTGGAAAAACTCCCTTGTTAGCCTCAGCAAAAAACTGACATCCCTCATCGTCATCTAAAGCTAGCTACTAAAATAAAATTGCTGAAGATTCTAAAGACAACCACAAGGCATTCTATAGCTACGTCAAGAATCTACATGGCAAGACTCAGATCTGCTCTGAGTTACAGCACAATGGCAATACATATACAGAACCAACTGATATTGCCAACATATTGGCCGACAGGTTCAGTGCAAACTTTACCCCCTTTCACCCCCTAAAGGGCCCATCACAATATCTGAGGAATGCCAAGTCCCTATAATCACAGCTACACAGGTAAAAATCCGCACTGTCCAAAGCCAAGAATACAGCTTCCATGGGACCTGATAATATCCCGGTCTGTGTTCTACATGAACTACAAAATGAACTGGCACCACACCTGAGTGCCATGTTCAATCACAGCCTCATTTCTGGCTTTGTTCCTACCAAATGGCACACTGCTATGGTCATCCCACTCCACAAAGGGGGAGCGACTAAAGACCCTGGGAAGTACCGTCCCATTAGCCTGATGAGTCTGATAATTAAGGCTATGGAGCGCATCATCATGGACCTTATTAACAGGGACAGGGGGAATCTCCAAACTCTGGACCCCATGCAGTTTGGGTTTGTGAAAGGTAGATCATGTCTGCTCAACCTGATAGACTTTTTTGAGTCTGTCACTAGAGCTGTGGATGAGGGCAAGGTAGTTCACACAGCCTTCCTAGATCTTGCCAAGGCCTTTGATACCATCCCTCACTCAGGAATAATCGATAGACTGACTAAACTAGGCATAAACCCTTATGTCAATAGATGGGTTGCCAACTGGCTCACTGATAGAACCCACAGTGTAAAAGTAGCAGACTCTAAATCTGACTACTGACCTGTTACAAGTGGCATTCCATAGGGAGCGGTCCTAGGTCCTCTCCTGTTTGGCAGCTACTTTTCAGAAGTACAAGCCAACACAAAGGAACTCTGGTTGACCAAGTTCACAGATGACTGCAAACTGGGAGCCACTATTGATTCTCCAGCTGATGTAGACATCCTACAACAAGACCTCACTGAGGCCAATCCTACAACAAGGACTCACTGAGATCTATGACTGGTGCCAGAACCATGGCCTTAAGCTCACTTCCAAAAAGTGCATTGTCATTCCCTTTGGGAAAAATTTGGTGTCCATGAACTACCACATAGGTGGTAGTCCATTAAACACCGAAGGTGTGATAAGAGACCTGGGGACACAGACTGACAGCAACCTCTCCTTTGATAACCACATTGCCACTGTGGTCAGAAAATCCTTCTATGTAGCACATCTCATTACAAAAGGTTTCTCATCCGGGAAGAAAGAGGTCATAATCCCTCTTTACTCATCCCTCATTAGACCTATTATAGAATATAACACCCCATTTGGTATGTACCTCACTAGACATCTACAACAACTGGAAAGGCCACAAAATACATAACTAAGAGGATCTTAGGCCTTAGACATATGCCCAGTATGGACAGACTCAAAAACTCCAGCTATACTCTGTCTCATATCACCTACTTGGAGGTGATCTCTGCTTGACCTACAAAGCCACATCTGACCCAGAGCAGTTAGGTATGCTACACCTAAAGAAATCCCAATCCCTCCATCCCACATGCTCCAGGGATCTAAACCTCATTACCACAATAAACAGAACATGCTGGAGGGACAGGTTCTTAACCCAGAGACTTCCCATACTCTGGAACAAACTTCCCATTCACGTCAAGCAGAGCACTTCACTGGCCCTCTTCAAGAGAAATATTGACGAGTGAATGGGCAATAGTAAATTCACCCCAGGGATCACCTCAGTAGCCTTGCCTGACAGGGGCACTGGGAACTAACTTTGGGTGGCATGATGCCAAGGAATCTTCTTGGACTAGGCTTATATAAGCTCCAGGGCCATTAGCCTAGTACACACCTATGAACCTATGAACAAGAATGCAGCATCTTTTGCGGCTTTAATCCCCGAATCCTGGCTGACATAAAAAAAAAATTGATTTTGAAAGGCTTGCTGACAACTGAATTCTTTGAGGCTATTATTGGGGCTCAATCCCGCAAACACAAGAATAGAGATCAAGCTAAAATATTTAAATCTTCTCAATCTTCAGCCTCTTCCTCCTCAGAACCTAAAAAGAAAAAAGAAAGATCAAATCCTAAATTAGTTACAGTCCGAACTTCACTGGATCTGATCAAACTGGTATCAGATCCTACATCCTTGGATCTGAAGCTTTTATCAAAGACAACTTATTCTCCTCATCTGGATCCAGTCCCATCCAGAGTACCTTCTCCCTTTCTAGAAAGACGCTCCAAATCTCCATCCCTAGCATCTTCTCATTCCTCCAGGAGTCTTACTGAAGTAGATGAGGAGAGAATGATGAGGAAATTCCTCATGGTGTAAATTCAGATGAGATTTTTTATGGCTCCTACCCCTTCGGGTCAGGAAGCCTGATCATCTACTACACCACTCATTACATCTCCTTCTCTAATCCAACCTGTTGCTTTAGAGACCTTGGATCCAAACCTTCTGGGTCCATCTGGTTCAGATCTGAAGAAAGCACCTTCTTTGGATCTGAATGTTGCTCTCAGTACACTGACTCTGACATCATTGGAGACGGATAACTCTTGGAGCAAAAGTATATCTATCAAATCTGGGAGATTGGAGTCAACTCTGAGGATTATGAGCCATTTCTTCATTTCAGAGCCTCGGCACTGAACAGTTTTGCTCCAAATTTCACCTCGGGTGGGTTGTTTTTGGAGCAGAAGAAGGTGATGGGCCAGAAACTTGATTTCTCAGCTCCATTGTCTTCCTTCTCTCCTGAGCGACCAGCTTTCAAGGTTGTAAAGAGAGTGTTCTCTGTTCTGGCAGGACAGATGGATCCTACTCCCATGGATCCTCCAGCTATTTCTCAGATGTCTTTGCATCTTGAGCCTCGACATTCTACCCCACAGGGACAGCCAGCTCAAAGCATCCAGACTACCCAGCAGGGTATTCTAGTCTCTTCTGATACTTTACCAGATCATCCCACCAAGGAAGTCCCTAGGAAGACAAAGTGGAAAAGGAGGCACTTGGACTCTCCTCAAGTGTCAGTCACTGAGCATATGGATTTCGATGAAGAAGAGGGGTCCCCAAAATCACCAGCAATTACATCTCATTTGGAAGCATTCTTGAGATCCTTAAGCAGAAGGGTGGCTGGTCTTCCCAAGATACTTCTCGGAAGGAATCAGTATTTTTGGAGGCCTTCAAAGCTGGCCCGTCTACATCCTGAGTTACTCAACCCACCAATGAGCTCATTGATTTGGTCTCTAGGTAGGCATGGAAAGAACATGATTCAGTTGAGCCAATCCCCAAAAGACCAGACTGGATTGTGACTCCACCACTAGGAAGGGAATTTTGGAGTAATAGTGTGCCAGTAGATGCCATGGTCATGGTGGCAGCTACAAAAAAGGAACTTGCTGAACAAAGTTCCACTTTCCATCCTCCTAAAAGAAAGTCTAGGGTGACTGACAGATTTGGGAAGTGTGTTTATGCTTTACCAACTTTTTCACTCAGATCACTGAACTATCTGGCACATTTTACGAGACTTCAAAGAGATTTGTTTAAAGAGCTATCAAAATCTCTTTCTGAAATCAACACTGCTAAGGCTCAATCTTCAATAGCCTCTCAGTTGGCTACCCTACAGGCTGTATCTAATTCATCTATGAGGCTTACCTTGCATCCTGCAGAAAGTACCTCAAGGACTGCAGGTTCAGGTATTTTCATCAGAAGACATGCCTAGATGCACCTGTGTGATTTTGCAGAGCTCTTCAAGTCCTCATTCATCAATGGCCCTTTAGACAGCACTTCTATGTTTACCTCACAGTGAAGGATACACTCTCTAGGTGTGAAAAAGATGGAAAGATCTTCTCTGCAGCAGGCGTGTGTTTTTCAACCCTTCAAAGGACCTTCTCCAGGAAACAATGGGAAGGTCAAAAATGTAGTTCAAAAAGTCCCGGGTTCCTTTCCAGTACACACATGGAGACAGTTCCTCCAGAGGCAGAGGGGTGAATTACAATGGATGGCAATGCCCCTGTGGCACAGGAGGTCCATAAAACCAGGGGTCTAGAGATTCCTTTTCCAGCAGATATTTTCAGTGCTCCTGAAAGGAGGCACAATTGCCCACCTCTGGAGGCAGTCGGGGGCTGCTTATCCCTGCACCAGACAGCCTAGCTAGGTATAAAAAAAGACATTTGGGTGCAGAGAATTATTTCTAGAGGTTATATAATTCCCTTTCCCTACCTCCTCCATTTGTAAGAAAATTTCCTGATGTTTCACCCAATCAGAGGAAAGCAGCAGCATTAGAAATTCAAAAACTGCTAAGAAAAAGAGACATCCAAGAGGTCCCACCAGACCAAATAGAATCTGGAACTTATTCAAGATTCTTTTTAGTGCCAAAGAAAACAAGTGAATGGAGACCAATTTTGGATCTCAGTGTATTGATCAAGTCAAGTTTGACACACAGAGTTCTAGATGGTCACGGTTCAGTCCATTCTGCCCTTTCTGGGCAAGGACAACTGGATGTGCTTGATAGACCTTCAGGATGGGTACTATTACATAAAAATGAACAGACAATCCAGAAGGTATTTATGCTTCTTCTAGCTGGAAGCCAGTCACTATCATTTCAGAGCATTGCCCTTTGGCCTCATCACAGCCCCCAGGATGTTCTCCAAATGCATGGCAGTAGTAGCAGCTCATTTGAGACTTCAGGGATTTCGAGTGCTTCCATATTTACATGACTGGCTCATTACTACCGCAACCAGGTATCAACTGATAGAAGCATGCAATTAGGTGCTACAGACTTGTTTAGGTCTTGGATCAACCATAAATTATGACAAGTATAACTTAGAACCAACCCAGACATTAGAATTCATAGGGGCAGTGTTCATCACAGTATCTATGGTAGCTTCTCTTCCTCTGTCAAGAGTGCAAACTATAAGGATGCAGGTCAGGAAAATAATTTGCAGTGCCAGAATTTCAGCTCACTTGATTCTGCAAAGCCAAATATTAGCAATTAGCTGTAGTTTAATTCGGTGAAATAATAGTAAACCTTATTTTCTAAGATTCCATATTTGATTTTTCATAAGGATAGGGTCATGTTACATATCAATGCTTCCTTCCTTCCTAAGGTGGTGTCAAAATCCAATATCATCCAATCCATTTATTTGCCAGAATTTGCAAATAAAGAATATATACTGCATTTATTGGATGTCCACAGACAATTACATATTTACTTACACAGAACAAGAAAGCCAAATCAGCTATTTATCTCCTTTGCACATACTAAATTGGGTGAATCAGTTACAAAGCTAACTCTAGATAGATGGTTGACAGATTGCATTTCATTTGTCTAAAACAAGTTGGATCTGACCTTACCAAAACCTTTAAAAGCTCATTCAACCAGATCTATAGCAACATCTTCTGTGTTCCAGTCTAGGGCTTCCATGGATGATATATGTGCTGCAGCAACTTGGTCAAATCCTCATACTTTTATCACTCATTATAAAGTAGATCTGGTTTTGAGGGGAAGAACAGCCTTTGCCTCAACTGTACTCAGGAATATCCTTCCTTAGAGTCCATCAGGATTTTACGTAGCTGGGGACTCAGTCCCATTAGTTGAGAAATGAATAAAAATTGACATCATATAAAGAACTTATGTACTCACCATAATGTTCCGTGTGTGTTGTCCATTTTCATTTTTCCTCAACTCCCCACCCACCAATCCCTATCCTTTTTAATGACTGACTACTGAAGGAACAAGTGGCTTCAAGGACACTGCTGTCCTTTTTGTTGAGCTCTAGATATGGCATATTATAATAGTCTTTCTGTCAAGCAGCAAACAATATCTGAGAGATGTTAGGGGTTGGTGCATTATGGGTAGGGAAGGATCTTGAGAGTTTTTTAGTGGCCACAAGCTAGTGTAACAGCCGAGTCAGATCTGAGGATCGGATCCAAATCCATTGGTTGAGGAAGGATGAAAATCAACAACACAGATGGAACACTATGGTGAGTACATAACTTCTTTATTTCAAATTTTTTAAATGTGCATGCATTTTATATATAATATATATATATATATATATATATATATATATATATATATATATATGTATATATATATTTCACTCCTTCTCTTGAGCATTATTCAGCATATATTGTTCCCACAAATTCTATATATTTCTATACAGTTTGCTTCTTCCCTTTTCTAATGATCCCACCTCCAATTTATGTACCTCCTTTATAGCATTCACTACATCAGTTGCAGCTGGTTTAGATTTTGATGTCCATTTTCTAACAACTGTTTTTGGCAGCCAACAGCATTAAACTCAGTAAGATCTTACTATGGCTAGGTAATTTAGTTTCTATTAGGATGTTCCCTCTGTGGCCACAAACCAGGTGGCCAGATGCACAACACACACACACACACACACACACACACACACACACACACACACACACACACACACACACAAACACGCACACAGCCGCCAAGCTATTCAGGTCCCATTTCTGTGCCTTACCCCTCCTCCCTTTTATTAAAATAAATAGGATTTTCTTTTCTTATAAACTGTAGCAAACTGCTTGCTACAAATGTAGCAACAGTTGTTACAGTATATACCCTGCCTGTACAAAGCACTGCAGCATTCAGATTTTAGTTTTAAAAAAATATATATTTTTTTCTAATTTTTAAACTGCAGCAAACTGTTTGCTACAATGTAACAAGCAGTTGCTACAGTTTAGATCACACATGGTGCACTACAGTGCTCAGGTTTGACACAAATGTAATACCAGCTTTTATGGGACTGGCTGACTGCCCCGCAACACTTTGCACCTGAGACAGTGGCCCTCTCACCCTGCCCTAGCTATGCTACTGCAATTAACCCTCTCTTACCCATCAAGCTGCCAGCATTTGATGTCAGATATATGCTCTGAAGTCTGATTAGGGTATAAAAATATCTATGCAAATACTTCCTGGCAAAAATCCTAAATCTTTAAGACTGTTGCATACTCCGAATCCATACAAATGTCTTCTCACTGTTACTTTGTATATTTCCCTTCCATTCTCACTTCTGCTCTTTTTTAATGGATTACGTTAGTTATAATTGCACATTATTTTATCAGTCATTCTAATTTTCCCTTTTTAACAGCAGCTTCTGGTACAGCAGTTAGCATTGTCACCTCACAGCAAGAGGTTCTCCAGTTCGATTCTCGGCTGCAGCACCTTCTGTGTGGAGTCTGCATGTCCTCCCGACGGTCCAGTGATGTTTAAAGACATGCAGGTAGGTATGTTCATGAATGGACATGCCTTCTTTGAAGGTTGAGCATCAGGCTGGCAACTCTGCACTGTAAAAATCCACTGCCACTCATTAGCAGACCGGAGTTCCGCTGTGGCAACCCCTAACCGGGAAAAGCCGAAAGACGTCTGTTCTAGAAACTCAACTAGAACTGCTCTTTCACTCCCCCATCCCTTACTCTATGCCTATAGTCTGTTATCAATCCCTGATAGGAAAGTCAGTCCCCAGCTTGCAATCTAAACTTCTGCTTGACCTCATCTCACTCTAGTACTTTTCCCTCTCTAATTATTTAATCCCAATACCTTGGCACCTTTGCTAATTTTTCTCCAGTAAATTCCAATCCCATCTTACTCATTTTCTATGCCCCTACTTGCAGTCATCCCTGTTGGTAAAATCTCCTTTTCAATTCCCATGACGGCTTAGTTTTAAAATACTTTTTCTTACTTTATAAATACAATAATATGTGTGGTTGTTATTATTCTCCTTAAGGGCCTGCATCCAAAATCCTACTCTGTCCTTATTTCAAGAACACCCACCTCATTTCAATGTCATTGCTTTCCATTATGATTTGTAATCTTCTCCTTATGTTATGTATACAAGCTTGATTTATTAACTAATTAATTGATAACAGGGTTGGTGAACTGATCTACTGACCTTTTCCAGTCATGTCCTAGACTCAGAGGGAAAGCTATAGTAAATAACAAAGTGCAATTAAAGATAGTAGAAAACAACGAAGTTGTAAGGGCATGCAAAAGTTGGAAGGTGCAGTATAGACATAAAATACTCCCTTCAAATGTGGTCATCCTAAACCATTTTGTTCTGTTGAGAGGAACAAACTATCCCATTTAAATTTTGTCCACTTTCCCTCCCAAATAAATTCCTTCAGTTTGTTCGTAATTAATAAATAATAAATAGTAACTATGGTCCACAACTTCTTTTCTGGTGAACAAAAATATGCCTGACCTGTAAATTAGTGTAAAGGGAATAGAAACATTTTCACTGCTTGTACCTTATTATTTCCGTAGTCAATAGCTTCCAGTTTCTCAATGTTTGTATTATCTTTTGTTCAGTCACTTCCCACGTATCTTTAGTTGCCATGATAGAATATATATTTTTAAACCATAACCTTAAATACTTCACCTTATGATGTCCTCATAAATAAGAGCATTTCTGAATTAGTTAATGTGTGGGAATATAGCTTACCACTATAGACTGTTTTATTTTCATTTATTTTATAACCAGAAAAAAGTGAAACTGTCTCAAAATGTTATGCAACACACTGACATGTCCTTTTCTGAATTTGTCATGTGTAAAATATTGTCTTTACTAAAGCTGTTTTTCCTTGATTACTGTACCAGTTATATACTTGATTTTGTGCGTCCCTTATTTTCCTTGCCAATGACTGTAAGTGTAAAGCAAATAAGAAAGGGTAAAGAAGATACAGCTCCATGGTTCTTTTCTTCAAACACAGTTTGTCAGAGATGAAACACACACACACACACACACACACACCTTTATTCTTGTCTCTGACACTTCATATACTTTCCTAATTAACCACATTATTCTGTCTGGGAACACAAATGCTACCACTGCCCTGCTCATGAAATCTCAGCTGACTCTATCAAATGCCTTCAATGCATCAAGCCCCTCAAAGGTACAGATGTGTAAAATCTTACCATAACAGTAAATGTCCTTGTCTTCCTTATGTAAGGAATACTGCAACAGTGATCTTCTGCTAAGGCTAGCTCAATGTCTGGCCAGTAAATCAAAGCCTTTAGTATTTACAGATGCCGTACATCACACATATGCTCCCCACACAAGTCTTAGGGCATAAATGTGTTGTACAGATGCACACACTTCAGAAATGAAAAGTCCCAGGAAGAAAAGAATGTTCCTAGGGACCAGAAGGAAAATGTGTAACTAGAAGGAGAAAAGAGAGAAGAAACCCTGGCCAGGAGGGCAAAGAGAACAGTTTAGAGCAGATGGGGTAGGAGGGAGGGAACAAACACTGCAACAGTGAAGAGAAGGACATCTATTGTTATGGCAAGATTTTGCACAGTTGTACTATATCCTCCTATATCACTGTTGCAGTATTCCTTAAATAAAGGAGAGTGCAAAAGTTCAAGAATAAACCTTGGAGGAGGAGGGCACTGAAGAGTCCTCAAGAAACCCTTGCAAATAGCCCTGTCAAAGCCAGCTCTAGCTCTAGAAATAACACCCAACTTGTAATGTTTAGTAAACGTATGCAGAGAAAACCAAGTAGCAGTGTCAAGGATGGAACTGATATCGAGCCCTTTCAAAGCAATAGCTCTGGTAAAGTGAGCCTTTACCGAAGAGGAAAGACATTTGCCATGAAAAGAATAACAAAAAAATCCAGGAAGAGATAGTATGCTTAGAAACAGTTAAACCCAAAGACCTTGGATGAAAAGAAATAAAAAGCTACTCAGATTTGTGAATAACTTTAGTTGTATCCAAATAATATCTGAGCTGTCTATGAAAGTCCAAGGTGTGAAGAACCTTGTCACTGGCAGGCTGCAGAGAAGAGAAAAAAGAAGGCAAAAGAATAGGCTGATTAAGGGACAATTCATCAACAACCTTGGGCATAAAAGAAGAGTTAGTATGAAGAGACACCCTGTCTCTGTAGAACATTAAGAAAGGAGGGACAGCCGTGAGAGTCTGAAGTTCAGAAACCTTCTTGGCTGAAGTAGGAGCCAAAAGAAGGACAGTCTTCCATGTACAATGTTGTAAGGAACCTGAAACAGTAGGCTCAAAAGCAGCTTGAGTCAGTTTTTCAAGAACAAAACTGAGGTCCCAGGAAGGCAGAATATGCTTGCTATGAGGCTTGTTATGAAGGATACCTTTGAGAAACTATTTGATCTCAAATTTAGAGACCAGAGGAGGAGTCAAAGGCAGATAAGCAGAAATTGCTGATAGGTGAGCTTTAACTGTAGAATATAGCAACCCAGCATGGAACAGATTACACAAATAAGAGAGGACTAGAGGAATCTCTGCAGATAGAAGATCTTGATGCAAGAAAGACACCAGACAGAAAATCACTTCCATTTTGGGCAAATATGATTTCCTGGTAATGGGCGTCCTGGCCTCCTGCAGGACCTGAGGCATATCCTCAGAAAAAAGGTGCCTAAAGGGATCAAAACCCTATCACCCACAGTGTCAGTTGCAGAGTAGACAAATAAGGATGGATAAGAGACCCCTTGTGAGAAAGTCCACCTGGTGAGGTAACTTGTGGTGATTTGCCCCTGGTCAAGTGATAACCTGAGGATCTTGAGAAAGTTTCTGGAAGCGACTGAATTTAGAGGAAGAAGAGATTGGAAAAAAGGCAATCAGAGACAGGGCCTGGGGACAGGCAGATATGTCAGCATGGGGATGGTCTGGATCTTGCAACCAAGGAAAACATGGTCCTGAGAAGGAGTCAAGACTAAATTTTGAAAGTTTATGATGAACCCCAGACTCTGCAGCAGATAAATAATAAACAGGAGATCCTGAAGCAGAACCTCAGGGGCAAAGCTTGAATAAACAGATCATCCAGATATGGAAAGATCTGAACCCCTCTCATCCTGTAAAAAGCAATGACAGAAGCAAGACATTTGGTGAAAACCCTCAGGACAGTAGAGAGGCCAAAGGACAGAGCACAGAACTGAAAATGGAAGGAAGAAACAGAGAAATGCAAACATTTCTTGATAAGGGGATGGAGGGGGATATGAAGGTAGGCATCCTTGAAATCCAGAGAGACCAGAAAGTCCTGGAGCTGAGAAAGGTCCGGAATTGGCCTGCAGCTGCCCTCTTTCCTGGGAACCAGAGACATTGTGAAATACCCCCCCCCCCTTCCTTCCTGGCCAGGGAGCACAGCTTGAAATGTGCCCTGAACCAAGAGAAAATGAAACACCTCTGGAAAGAGAGGGAAGTGTTTTCAAGGAGGTTTAGGGATGCCCAGAAAGGGAGGAAGAGATCTCCAAACCATGAAATACCCCTGGTGGATAATGGACAGAACCCAAGAGTCTGTTGTGATCCTTAACCAATTTGGAAGGGACAGGGGAACCTGGTTGAGGGAAAAGGAAAGCAAAATGTCAAATAGAACTTGTCTTGTCTTGAGAAGGAGGTTTCTGGGAAATAGGTGTCTGTGTAGATTTAGCAGAAGGTACACGTTTAGAACCCTTTTCACCCTTGGGCAGAGGGTGAGACTGTCTGCAAACAAAAGCAAATTTGGAACTGTAATTCCTCTGAAACTTTGTAATAGGAGAAACAAAAATTTGTTTCAACTCCTACAAGGCTTTGCCCTTATCCTGGAGAGATTTAAAAAGTTCAGTAGCAGCAGCACCAAAAAGATTTTTATTATCCAAAGGAGCATCCAATAATTTGGCCTTAATGTCATCAGGCAAAGCCTGAAGACAAAGTCAGGAGTAACGCCTCATAACAGAACCAAATGCAGCAGGCCTGGAAGAAGCATCAGCTGCATCATAACCGTACTTAATATAGTGACAGGCAACTTGAGAGGTAGAAGCCAACAAGGAAAGGGCAGAAGCCTTCCCCTCAGAATCAGAAAGGTCAGAAATCACCTGAGAAACTTGCGAAAGGGTGGATAAAACATACCTTGTGATATGAGTCTGGAAATTAATAGCCTTAGAAGTTAGAGTGGCAGCAGTATAGACCATTTTGCCTAGCCTCTCCATGGCCCTATTTCCTTATCTGAAAGAAGCAGCTTAGTAGAGGGCAACAGCATGGCGTGTTTGTTAGAGGAGACCGATATCACAGAAGGATCAGCAGAAGGGCACTTATACAGAAATTTCCAATCATCTGGCACCTTGCAAAATCTGTTTCTTAGGAGATGGGGGCCAAGAACCAGGAGTAATCAGAAGCTGCTGAAAATGTATCCAGGAGGGCAGCCAAAACTGTAGGAACAGCAGAAGGCTTGTGAGACTCCATCTGAAGGAGCTCATAATACCTCTTCTGGGTACCAGAAACCTGGGAACAATCCCATATAAAGAATTCCATCATACAGGAAATAGTGCCCCCAAAGGAGAGCTCCTCTAAAGGGAAATCTGGACTAGTTGAATCTTCTTCCTCTGAACCATAGTCCAAGGGGAAGGGATGTGAGAAGAGCAGTATAACTCTTCCCCAGATTCCTGATCCTCATCAGAGGAATCCTGCTCCCTAGATCTCTTAAGAGGAGTGAAAGACCAGGGAGGGGCAGGCACAGATACCCCCTTGAGGAGGCTTTATACCTATTTAAGTGTTAAACAACCCCTGAGTAAAATCCTGCTATTCTCATTAGGGATCCTTTTCTTTTTGTGTGGGACATCCGCACGACAAACCCTGGAGTGGGGGTTTGGACCCTTGTCAACATTCAATAAATGTATTAGGGATCTCCTCCCTTACTAAGATCTCTAGAATACCCCTTGGTGCCTCAGATATAATCAGCCGAGGGTCCCCTCAACATCTGGTGCAGATATTTGGGAAGCTTCTGAGGATGTGTGAAAAGTCGGATCTATGCTGGCCTCCAACAGGGTTGTGGTAGAGAAATCTGAAGCAACAATTGGATGATCCTCTAGGCTTTCACTAGCTTCCAGAAAGACATCCAGGGGAGGCTGGACAGCTGCCTTATCAGACCTAAGTTTTTGCCCTTTTTCTTGACCAAAGCTGACCCTAGGGATGGGAAGATTCTACCATAGCACACTGAGTCAACAGCTTAAGATGTTGGTTTTCAAGGTAAATAGACAAAGAGGAGAGGTGACTACATAGGGTCTTGGGGACAAACACTTGGCAGATAGAACACTGTGTATGGTTGTGGGAAGCACCCAGACAGAAGAGACACTGGTCGTGATGATCTTTATGGGGAATCTGCCTCACACACTTACATTTTCCCTTTCTGGATAACATGAAACCAACAACACTAAAAATAAATGAGAAAGATAAGGAAGAACCCCACTGGGGCACATATCTGAAAAACTGCTCTGTAACTAGCACAGAAGAGAGGTATTTAGATTGTGGCAAAGAAGTTCTGAGGTATGTGCATCCATGCATCACCTTTATGCACAGGGAAGATACGTGTGGCATATAGCACCTGCAAATATTAAAGACTTTGGTATACTGGCCAGATGTTGGACTAACCTTGGCAGGTGATCCCTTGTGTAAGGAATATTGCAACAGTGATATGGAAGAATATTAACAGTGGCCTTTTTATTATACTCTGCTTCCCTCTGGGTCATCATTATTCTATTAATTGTGTTTTCTCCACAAAATTCTCATTCATCCCTATCAGTTTTGGTAAAACCTAAATCATTCTCTTAGCTACTATGGACACAACACGTTATAATCATGGTTCAAAATTGAAACTGGTATTTATGAAGCAGGGTCTGAAGGGTCTTTATCCTCTTTGGGTACTCTCCTGCCATTTAAAATATTGTTAAACAAAACCTTCCAGATGTTAAGCACTTTCTTTCCTCTTAACGTCCTTCTACAAGAAAACCATCTGCTCCTGGAGACTTCCTTTTTACTTGATTATACATAATATACATCATCATTTTTATCTCATCCTCGAGTAGCTTAGCTGTTAATTCTTGAATCTGATCTTCATTACACCTTGTCATAGTTAAAATTTTCCATAAACATTTCCATTTGTGCCATTTCCTTGCTTCCCCAGTTATACTGCTTTAAGTAGATTTTCATAGAATTTCTGAAATATCTCAAATATCTTTATAGTTTCTGTTTTTTTTTTTTTGACATATGCTCCCTAAGTCTGGCAAAAACCCTTTTTATTTTATATTGCCTATGTCATTGTGGTGGTAGTTTTGGGGGGCTCTGGAGTTATTAGAAAAAAAAATATTTGCTTAATAGCAATCTTTCTAAACTCATGCATATTATTCAAATGCTCTCTTTTTTTAGCACTCAGCATTTGCTCCTCTTCTTATTCTGTAAGATTCCCCTTCATCTGCAACACTTAAGTCTTTGATAACCCCCTCTAAATAATTCCTCTTATTTCTCATATCTCTTTCCTTCTTATTTCTACAATATTCTTAAAATTCCATTTTCATTTTATTCTACTTCCTAGCAATCCCTTCTGAAGAAAGTTGTATATTCACTAATAACTTGAATTATTTCTACTACCCATTTTATAAATTCTTCTCTTTTTTAACAAATAAGCAGGAAAGTGCATGTGTCTCATTCTAACTTGGTTATCCTGCATCTTTATTATAGGCTTTATTGGTGCATAATCTGAAACTGTTATTAAATGTGCTTTAAAAACTTTCAATTAAATACCCATGCTCCTTTGGAATGTAATACCTGTCTAGTTTAACCCAATTATTGTACCATGGAAATAATATGTAAATTATGTCTAGGTTCCTGCTGATAAGTTCACATTTTCTGTTCCAAATATTATATATTTCTTTACAAGTCTACCCCTTTTGTTATATTTTCCCTTCTAGTTCCTCTCTGATATACCATCACAGTGGTCGTTTGGGTTCTAGTCCCCATGCATGAATAATATTCCCTGGTGAAAGCTAATTACCTCTCCCATAATTCTCTTAACTTACTTTATAATTTAGGTTGTAATGTAAATGAGTGCCAATGTAATCTTCCTTCGCTGCCAATAACTCCTTATTGCCAAAATCTACCATTATCATCTTTCTTCCCTTCTTCTATCACTATTGGATCTCATCTCACCCTCAGTATTATTATCAGTCTTTTCCTTTGTCCTGGATATCCTGCTGAATATCCATTCTGAAATTCATTCTTTGCCAAATAAACATACTTTTTTCTATTCAATTGTGTCTCCTGAAACATTGCTTTTGCACTTCTTAATATAATTCAATATTTTCCTCTTTTCCATAGCTACAATGCCATTTAAATCACATGATATAATTGACAAGGCAGTTATTCTGATAAGTAGCTATTAATTTCACATATTCCATAAGACATTTTTTCAGTATATAGAAAACCAACTGAAACAAACTGCAGAAAGACAAACAGGCTGTGCCTCATTCCTAGGGGCAAATAAATCTAAAAATACTCGCCAAAGTAGAAAAATGTTGTTTAATAGGACAAAACAATCCACCAATGTCGCACACAACAGATAGCAGGTTACCGGTTTTGTTTATCAATATAAACTTCATCAGACAACATTCACATGCATTTCTAACATTTAAATATTCACACTCAAGTTCTAATTGGCTGAAACACTTACAGCAACATAAACCCCTAAAATGCCTGAATAAAATCTATTATTTATTCTATAAAATATGTGTTACATGGTAAATACAAAATTAGTGCATTGAATTAAAACAACTACATCACATTATTAATTTACCAACTTACCAAAAATATATATAACTACTTAAAATATGAAACACTTTTTTCCCCTCACATAAATTTCCAACTTGCAACTTATTTGCACATATTAATGTTTGGCAGGCTGATCTTATATGCTGTTGCAGCTTCTAATCTCTTGTTTCAAATCAATGTTACATTTTCACAGACTGTTTACTTCAAAAGAAAGAAAAAACACTCAATAAACAAAAAACTATGTACATTTTCATTTTAACTCCCAACCCCTTTTGACTCACAGCAAACACACAACACTACATCCAAAAAAGAAAAGTTACAACTCCATGTATGGGCAGCTCTGCCAAACAGACAGCTAGACACACAGGCTTTACATATTCTAAAGTTGGATTTTATCATGATGGAGGCATATGTAACAGCCTATGTTCCCTTTTGCACTGATGCCATCCATTCTTGTTTCATCTCTATTTCCCTCTTAGATGTGACAAAATAACTTGCATGCTCTCATTTAACTAACTTTTAGCTTTAAGAAAAAGTGTACTGGATACCCTTAAATGATTAAACTACATTGTGCACTCTTAAGTTTTACACTGAAGTGCTAAATTTATTTATTTAAAATTTGTTTACCAGGAAAGTTCAACTGTGACAGACCCCATTTTCAGCAAAGACCTGGGGAGAAATGCTCTAGATGCATGTCTTTGGAATGTGGAAGGAAACCAGAGCACCCAGAAGAAAGTCACACAAATGCAGGGAGGACATGCAGACTCCATACAGACGCAGAGGGCACCTCAGCCAAGAATTGAACCAGAGAACCACTTGCTGTAAGACAACAACACTAACTGCTACACCACTGCACTACCCATTGACCTAAATGCTGCTCAGACTGCATCTACTTTCAACAGTGTTCCCTTCAATGTATCAAACTTTATTTGCAATGAACTGCTTGTCAGTTCCCTTTTAAGTACTAATTATAGGGTTTCTCATACAAATGCCTCAGAGTTCATGGTTCAGTCACTTCCCAATTAATTGCCCACACCTGTAAACAGACCATTTCCAGCTGCAGAGCTTTGCTAGTGGTGATGAGAAAAACAACTAAAAGTTTAACAAATGCATGAAATAGCTCTTCTCATCTATTTTGAATTTGTCATTTTACATGCTTTCTATTTTCTAGTCTGTTTTCTCAGAAAAAGAAGAAAAACTTTCTCTTTGTCTGCAGCACAAAACAAGAATGTTAGTTTACATCTATGTCTGTATAATACCAGAGGAAAACATCATAATTTAATATTTACAAATGATCAGTACACTATCACATCCCCCACTAGTCCAAAAGTACATTTATACTGCTTATATCCAACCTTTATCCTGTTACATTATAAACCCCAGAAATATTGTCAAGAAAAATGTACTATCTTACTTCAAAATCACTAGTATAAACATCAATCACTGATACCCACCTCACATTTAAAATACCTCTGCAAACTGTACAGAACTACCTTACAATGTAACATGCAATTTAGTCCAAGAAATGTATTATACATGTACTACAAAGAAAAATTACTTTTTACTTACAGTTACATCTTTAGTCCCATCTTTATCCTTCTGAACAGTGGACATTATACTTTAGAGTCCTTCTACCAATTTAACATAGACCAAAAACCAGAAGCACAGTTCTCCAGCCCAAATTGCATCTAAAGGAAATGACAGTTTACGTCTTCCTCTTATATCCAACTTTCACATTATTGCTGGTCTTCATCCTCATCATCTAAACCACCCAATACAAGTCTCTGGTTCAAATCCAAGGTACTCCTGATTTTCTAGTCAGCTCCTGCACTATGCTATTTTTTCTGTCTTTCAACCATTTTTCTTTAAAACAATGGGAAAGATGTTACTGGCAAGTCATCTCTATGAGCTTTGTTGTTGTCAGAGGAATGACAAGCAGAGTCCTCTTCATCTTGCTGGCTAGCACTTGGCTAGACATGTATTTTCATTTCCTCCATAGCCTGTTCTGAATTCAAGAATGTCTTGCATCCTCCAGGAAGAAAATATTCTAAAAACAGCTGGATATAGCAATGTCAATATCACACCTGCTTCTCAACATCCTCTGATTGCAGGGATAATTTTCTCTTCTGCCTGGTGTACAGTGAATAATCATTTTCTACAAACACTGTGATGGCCCCATTTCTTAACACTTTTTCTGTCTGAAACAATTTTTTCAGGAGCAGCTCCTTCTGCTATTTCTGCATCTTTACTACTATAGGTATTGGCTTCTTTTTCATAAACAAATTTGGAGCATAGACATGGTATGCCCTTTCAATTAACAAATCCTGATGTGGATTTCCAGTCCGGTCATCTATTTCTACTTTCATAAAATTAATGCAGTTTATTCCTTCCACTTTCTCTGATATAGCAGAAAACCTCAGATTTTCTCTACTCACTTTGTTCTACTAACTGTATCATTTTTACATGAGAAGCTTCATATCCAATCAGCCTTTCTTTCATTTCATCCTCTGATTTCTTTATTTTTATCGGCTCATCTGAATAGCTACTTAAAATCTCTTCTATTCTTTCCAGTCTTTTGTCATTTGACTTTATATATGCTTCCAGTTTCTCACTTATTTTAAACACCTCTGAATTTAATTGATCTGTTTTTCCTCTAAATTACCGGAAACCATCTCCTGTACCAACCTGAAACTGGAACTTGTTTTTGCTGAACAGCTGGAAGACTGTACCCCACCAGAGATTTTTCTTTCTTCTTTTCTAGTACATTTTCTTGTATTTTCTCTAGATTTCTTCTTTGTTGACATCCAGGAAGTATAGTGACTAGCCGGTAAATGAATGTTATCAATACTGCTGGTTCAGCCTGCTCCTTTACTTATCTTTTGTCTTTTTCACAGCGGAGGAGCTCTAATTAACCTGCTCTTCAGAGTGTAGCCATCTTCACCCAAAAGTATACTAAAACCATTGTAAACAAACTGCTGCAAGAGTAGATGTTGCATCTGCCTTAGAGACACTAACAGATTCTGAAGAGTGAGAGAGAAAATGTCTGACCAGAAATGCTATAAAAATCATCAGATCATGTTAAATATCAAGTACACTTGCCTTGCACCACTACCACTGCTCTTACTTTTAGGAGCTTATTTAGAAAGATCCTTTCAGCTACAAATGTTGACAAGTCTTTCCTACAATCTGTTCAAAAGAACATCCACAATATGTATATTTAAAGAAGGACAACACAGACCAATAACATCAATGCAATTAATACGTTTAAAAAAATCTTCTCAGCCATAACAGGCTTAGCACAGATGGCCTCTACCTATATTTCCTAAAATGCTTTGACAGTTTCATTGTCATCGCATCTCTATACGTATATTCAACTTGTGTGTTAGCAAAAGTAGTTTTTCAGCCATCTAGAAATTACAGCAATAATATAATTTACTATAGGAAGGCTGTCTCAGAACATTCAAAACTACCAGCATACCAGCTTCCTACCACCCTTGGGAAAGCCTTTTGAAAGCGTAGGTGCTAAATAACAGCTGTGGACCCCTGTGTAAAGAGCACCATGACTTTACAATAGACTGTGGCACACTTGGTCATCCCTCTAGCTTTCATGGTCCACAACTACACAGCAGTGGACAAAAGGGGACTGTCAGGGGCTATACTTTTTTATCTCTCAAAGGCGTATAACTGTTTTGTGTGAGCTGTTGTGGAATTTATCTTTTTAACACCTTTATTGAATTATCACTTAAGACATAGGCAAACATACATTCATATAAAAAACATGTTAACATGTTCAAAGTTACAATATATATAAATTATATATCGTATATATTCTTTTATACAATTATCATCCACCCAACATTACATACATTGATCAATTCCTGCCTTCCATTAAACCTCACTCTTCCTCCAAAACATTATTCTCCATGTATTGTTCCCATAATTTCTGTTTTTTTTCTGTGTAATTTGCTCCTACTCACGTCTAAATATCCCACTTTCAGTTCTTTTATCTCTGTTACAATATTCACTATTTCAAATACTGTTGGTTTAGACTTTGATTTCCATTTTGTAATAATTGTTTCTTGGCAGCCAATAGAATTAAAGTTAACAAGACCTTACTATGTCTAGGCAAGTCAGATCCTACATCCCAGCTCAAAAACATAATTTCCTTAGTTGTGCCCATTTGCTCTTCCAATATTTCTGAAAGTTCTCTGTAGGGAATTTTAAAGTCTGCCAACTCATTACACTTCCAAATCATATATTCCAAGTTACCTCTTTCTTACCCTTCATACCTCCAGTATTTTCCATCTATCTGAGGAAACATTCTTTGGAGTCTGTTGGGGTATAAAAAATACCCATGGAAACACTTCCAAGCAAAAATCCTAAATCTTCTAGGCTTTGTTGCATATTTGAAAGCTATACATATGTATCCCCATTGATTCCTTGTGAACTGCTTATCCAGTCTCTCTTCCCAATCTTTTCTAACCTCCTCTGATTGATTCCTGTAGTTACTGTGCAATATTTTCTGGATTCCTATTAAATGATCGAAGATGCATTCTTTCGAATGCGTCTTGATCAAACTTGAAAGCACGAAAAGACAAAATAGCGAAACGGCATATAAGTGAATTCTTTCCCTGGGAAAGAAATCGCTTGGCTGCTTCCATTACTTTGCCATTTTCATGACTGTACTATGATCTTGGAGTTGGTATATTTAAGTAGGGGGGTGTGGGGGGCACAGCCCCCACATCAGGGTGTGTCGTGGGCAAAGCCCCCACTTTATGTAATGTTTTCAATTTTTTTTTTTTTTTTTTGTGGAACAGCGATTTTTTTCCCTTGGAAAAAATTTGCTGTTCTAAGAGTTCGAGATTGTAAGCTTTCGCTTACATGGGTTCAATAAATCATCATTCGGTTTTTTAAGCATTCAATGATTTAACATAGACCCTGTTTTCTATGCCCTACTAATTTTCTTTTTTTAACAGCAGCTTCTGTTCTAGATTCAACTAAAAACTACCAAAGCAGGTCTTTCACTTAGAATTGCCCTACCCTATCTTTTTGCCTATACTCTGATTCAGTCCCTAATAGGAATGGCAGTCTCCAACCTGCAGTACAAATGTCTTCTTGGACTCTTCTCACTCTTTTACCATTCCCTCTCTAATTATTTGCTCCCATTACTTTGGTTCTTTTGACAGTTTTCTCCAGTAAACTCTATCCCCTTTTTGCCTATTCTGTGTACCCCTAATTGCAGTCATCCCTATCAGCTGAACCTCCTTTCTCCATTCTCTTGTTGGCTTGGTACTTAGAATACTTTCTGCTACTTTATAAATATAATTTTCTGTATGTCTGTTGTTATTCCCTTTAAAGATCTGCATCCAAAATCCCACTCTCTCTCTATTTCTTGAATTTTCCCATTTCATCATCACCCCTTTCCACTTTGAATTATAGCTTTCTGCTTGTGTCATGTATATTAGCCTTAACTGTGTACCTCTAAAATATCCCTTAAAATCAGGTAATCCTAAACCAACCTGTTCTATTGGAAGGATCAGCTTATTCCACTTAATCCTTGGCCTCTTCCCCTCCCAGATAAAACATTCAAATCTTTATTAATTACTGTCTACAAACCCCCCTCTGGTTGATAAAAACATGTCTTAACTGTATATAAAACTAAAGGGATTAAAAAACATATTGTACCTTGCTATCCATATCCATAAACAAAAGCTTCTAGTTTCTCAGATCTTGTATTATCTTTTGTTTAGTTTCTTCCCACATATCCTTAGCTGCCATAACAGAATCCTTTTTAACCCATATTCTTAAATACGTTATTTTATCATATCCCCATAAATAAGGGTTTTTCTGAACAAATTCATGTGTGGGTACATAGTTTGCAGTTATGTCTTTGTTTTGTCTTCATTAATTTTATTTCCCAAAAAGACTTGAAATTGTGCCAGAATGTTCCACAACACTGAGATGTCATTTTCTGTTTTTTTTTTTTTTAAATCGGGTACAAAATCTATTGTCTTCAGATTAAGCCAACTTTTCTTGATTACCAGACCAATTATATCCTTGAATTTCTGAGTCCCTTATTTTCTTTGCCAATAGCTCTAAATATAACACAAATAACAAAGGAGAAGAGGACACCCTTGCGTGGTTCCTCTCTTCAAATGCAAGTTATCAGAGAGGAACCATCCCACTTTCCCACTTTAAATTTTGTCTCTGAGCCCTCCTATATCTTCCTAAGTGGCCAAATTTATTATTATGGAATCTTTCAGTCAGCAACCAAAATGGTGCAAATGCTACCTTCAGCAAAGATATTTCAGCATATGGGTGAACTACATTAATTTCAGGTTCTTATCCCCAGACAGATATCCTCCATTTTCGGTCAACAGGTTCCACAGTGATTGGTCCTGGGACCTCTGTTGTTTAACATCTTTATTATTTCACTGACCTGTGAGGTCTCAGATATATAGATACTCCTTCACAGAGGCTTCATAGTTTTAGCAAGGTCAGATTGCTGTGCTTTTTCAGTGCCAATTATTTATAATGCTTTAGCATGCACACATAACTGATCTTAAGAATCTATGCATCCCCTTTCGCAAAACTAAGACTCTGCTTCTAAAATTAAATGCTAAAAAATGGACTCTGTGCCCCTTCTGGACAATTTGTCATCCATATTTTAAGCTAATCAAAATTGTATCTTGCTTTAAGGGTCTGGGAATCTGCTTGAACCCTTCTTTTATCTCTGGCTGAAGCCCACTATATCATTTAGCAGCCTTATGGACAAAATGCAAAAACTAAACAGATAAGTATGCTGAGCCAGTGCCATGGCACAAAAGGATAAAGCCCTAACTACAGCCCAACCGACACAGGTTTGATTAGCAGTTTGGGTATCTGAGGCATTAGGAAGGAAGGAAGGAAGGATGGCTGTGCCCATCCTGAGGGAGAGGACATTTGTCTAAGCCTTCCCTGCAGAGAGAAAACCGGTCTGTAGAGGGGAGTAGCCTTCTGACATAACAGGCAAATGTAGGAAAGGGGGATCAAGGGGTAAGTCACAATATGAAAAAAATCCCCTAGTATAAGAAGTCAACAGCGCAACTCCCCACCCCACCCCAAGATGCCCTTAGGCTCCACTACTACTGTTGGCAGATTACAGACTATGTTAAACAGAGTCATACTAAACCTCAGCTGCAAAGCACCACTGTCTCTCCTAGCAGAAACGTAGCTGAAACCTTCTCACCTCTGCCAACTTAATATGCAAGCTGTTAATCCTTGGTTATTTGCCCTGTACTGCATCCCACGTTCGACTGCGGTGGTGGTGCTGTGGTAGCGTTGTCGCCTCACAGTAAGACGTTGTCCTGTTCGATTCTAAGCTACAGTGTCTACTGTGTGGAGACATGCGTGAATGGGCGTACCTTCGTTGAAGGTTGTGCGTCAGGGCCGGCAACTCGGCACGTAAAAATCTACTGCCAATCATTAGCGGACCGGAGTTCCACTGTGGCGACCCCTAACTGAAAGGCCGAAAGACACAACTGCATCCCACTTTCATTTCCCTCAGTTACCAATGGCTGACCTTTATCAGTAGCCTGACAATTCCTAAATTAAAATTTTCAGTAACCAGCTTGGCCTTCTCCTTAGCTGAACAATTCTGATATGTAGAAACTGTCCGCCTTTTCCACAGTCCTAAGGTTGCACATAAAAATGCCCAGATGTGTCAGTGTTCTAGTAGGCTGACATGACAAGATTAACGCAACGCAGACACTGCTGTTAACGCACAAATTTTTTTTAATCCAAACTTGACACTCTTATCAGTACACCTTCAGGAGCTCTGCTACAGTACAGAGACTGATCAGTTTCATGACAGAAATGTGTATGACATGGCCTTCAGTGATGTAACTGCAAAGTAATTCCCTTGAAAGTGGCTTAATCGAGGGGGAGGGTACTTCCACCCAACATGCAGCAATTTTAGAGTATTTTTATTAGGGGGTATCAAGGGGCCAGCCCTCTGCATACATGGTACTGTGGCTTCAGCCAAATAAAAAGTTAGATATTTAATGTTTATGCATTGCCTGCAAAAGCTATTGCATACATTTGTTTTTTTTATGTAAAAGCTATTTCATGCATTTGTTTTCATACAAAACTACATTCTCATCAGTTTCTTTCATGGAAACCCCCTGCTGCATTCAACACATATGCTCATCTATATATAGCTTAAGATTATATCTTCTGTTTTATTTAAATTAAGAAATGTGGTACCTTTGATACTGAAATTAAACTATAAATTTTGTGAAATGATACTTTATGTAATCTGTAGTACTCTGACTACTATGGACAACTGTTTTTTGTTTTTGTTTTTTTTTTTTGTTTGTTTTTTTAGAATTTAATTGGAAAAGCCCGCCCACCCAGTTCCTAATGAATAAATAGCATGTCAGCTTTAGCAGTAGTGAACAAACATGTTTTAATAAGCACATGGATGGAACTCAGTAGTTCAGTCTGGTACAGCTCTATTATAATGCTAGGATATCATTCAGCTGTGACTTTGCAGTTATGTATATCAACACTTTGCAGTTTTTTTTATCATAGACTATAATTTGTAGCAACCCATACTTCCTCTGATAACATATTCTGTCACATCACATACTACAGCATAACTATGCAACCCCCTGGCCATGTGAGTGCTATCAATTTCAGTAGATCAGTTACATTTCTTCTCTGCGAGGTCACTGTTTTCTCTGTCTTATACACTGTATATTTTCTGTCTGGTAAATGTATATATTTCCTTTTAGTGCAGGAAACTGCAAAAACATGATGACTTTAGTTTCTCTTAATCAGTTTACAACATCTACAGTTAGAGAGGAAAGATGAGATATGGCAAATGGTCAGAGCACAGTCAACACTTCCTTGCCACCCTTGTTGACTGGTTTAGATAAACTGTACTAGAAATTCAAGACAGTAGTGTTTGCTCAGAAAAGATGTTGTGAAAACAGTTAATTTGACATTGTCCCTCCAGCTCCCCATATGAGGCTTTAATGACCATGAAAGTAAATCATGAGCCAGTGCTGTAGCACAAAGGATAAAGCCCTATCTACAGCCCAACTGACCCAGGTTCGATTAGCAGTTTGGGTGTCTGAGGCATTGGGAAGGAAGGAAGGATGGTTGTGTAGCCTTCTGATATAATAAGCAAATGTAGGGAAGGGGGGGATCAAGGGGTAGGTCATAAGATGAAAAAAAATCCACTGGTGTAAGAAGTCAACAGCACAACCCCTAACCCTGGGATGCCCTTAGGCTCCACTACTACTGTTTGCAGATTACAGACTATGTTAAACAGAGTTATATTAAACCTCAGCTGCAAAGCACCACTGTCTCTCCTGGCAGAAACTTAACTTTTACCATAACACACATCATTCTGGAAAACAGGACAACTGTTTAGATACAAGGAATCCTATAACATACAAGGTTTTGCTCTCAGTACTATAGCAGAGCTCCTGAAGGTGCACTGATAAGAGTGTCAGTGTTTGGGTTTAAAAACCTCATGCATTAACCGCAGTGTCTGATTTCTGTTAATCTTGTCATGTCATTCTACTAGAACAGTGACACATCTGGGGATTTTTATGTGCAACCTTAGGAACCTTGTATGTTATAGGAATCCTTGTATCTAAACAGTTGTTCTGTTTTCCAGAATTATGTGTATTATGGTTAAAGAATTAACTGCTACTGTATTTCTGAGCTTGCCCTACCTACAAGTTCATAGAAATGTGCATAAATGCTGGTGGAAAGTGGTCTGTGCTCATCTCCATTTGATAACACTGCTGGTGTTTGCACTCTTGTTCCTGACTTCCTTCTCCTTTCACTACCAGCCATTTTGGTCAGCTTAGATCAGGTTATTGTCTCACAATGTGTCACACTTTGTAATGCAAGTAATGCCTTCTTTCAGTACATCTTTAACCCCTCCTCTGCACTCCATTTTACTCATCCCATTTTCACACACTCAGACTTGCCTTTTTTAATCTGAGTCCAGATCATCCTCTGCGTTTATTTCCAATTCTTCTTTATTCATGGAGGCTTTACATCTGAGCAGGCTGTCACTTTTTATTAGTTCTGTGTCATTACCATGAATACTACAGAATGGAATGAAAACAGATGAAAATCAAATGACTGAAATATGAAATAATCAAACGCAAAAGATCAAAGTACGAGAGACAAAGAGAATAGCAAAGCAAGGTGTAACGAGTGTTTAGTAGGTTACCATTTATATAATGTTGCCTTAAAATGGAAATCACTCCACGAGTGTATCTAACATTAGTATACTGAATGGAAATGATCAGACAATATGCACCTTATTGCAGTATCAGAAGCAGAGTATAATGGAAGCAAAAGGCACTCCCTTTACCATCATGGTTTTGTTAAATCTGGTTCCTGAATTTACACTCACTCCATTTTGTAACATGACACATTGTTCTTTGACACCTTTAATTTGAAATGTAGTGCTGTCCTTTAGAGCCTCTGAGTCACTTAAATGCTTCTATATTTCCTGTCATGTCCTTCTCCATCAGGGTGTCCATGCTCACATCATGTAACCCCGTCCTTGCACAGTATTTGATACATACCCTGTGACATCTGTTTTACCTTCCCTAATTCAGTTTCATTGTGTTATTGCAGAAAAACAATAATAAGATGGAATTTTCAAGGTATGTTATGCCCAGCCTGGTACCATACCTAAGACTTAAGTTTTGACAATATGTTAAATCCTTGAAGATAAGTAACAGCACCTAGTGTCAAGGTCTTGGGTGCAGCTGCAGTACTTTTCAGAGGCCATGGAAGTCTGCACCTAACATTAGGAGCAAGTTCTGGTAAGTTCGCTAAAAATGGCTTCCAGGATTGCTGCATATTCGATGCAGCACCTGCTGCTGCTGCAATGGAAAAGAAATTTTGTTATAAAACCAGAAACTTGAAATGCCCTATCATAACAAACTGAGTCATGTGGCACCCTAAGAGTTTTCACACTCTTGCTAATTAGTATTCTTCCAAACTGAACTTAACGCAGGAGATGTGGCATTACCAAATGACGTGTGTGGGGGGGGGCAGCAATGCTACTTGGTACCCTGTAGACTGCAGACAGTAACACCACATTAGTTCTTGCAGATTCCTCAGTCATCATTATCTGTTTAATGAGGATCCTCTTCAGAGTTTTCTGACTCCATCATTCTGCTCTTACAGTAGTCTACTCCTGAATATGTCCTTTTTATTTATTTGTTAAGTCCTTCATTTGTTAGCAAGATAGCTGGTATGATATATTAAGGTCCCTTTTCAACAATAACACAGAAAATACAAACTTAAGGCAAATATTGATATAGTTTTTATTGCAAAGGTATGTGGTAAAATGCCAAATGCTCAGTCACACAATCATTTTGTGAGATAAATACATTCTTCTTTCTTCCTGACTTCAACACCACTCACTGCCTCATTAGAAAAAAAGAGCAAATCTTCTACTTGTTGAAAAAAAAAACAGCTTTGTCTACAACCTCTTTCATATGCAAACGCTTCCCCTTTCTTCATCAATGCACCAGAAAACTTCAATCTTCTTCAGCTTCATTTTACTACATATTTATTCCCCATACCTCACCTTATCAGATCTCGTCCCACTCTTCACACAGTTAGTGTAACACTAACAAACCAACTCAGATCACCAGCCTTGTAATAATGCACTTCTGGAGATAACTAAGTTTCTTCTATAAATAATACCTGCTGTTCTCTTACATTTTGAATCACAAACACTTAATTCTTCTTCTTTCGGCTTTTCCCGGTTATGGGTCACCACAGCAGATCACCTGTCTGTTCATGATTGGCAGTAACCGGGAAAAGCCAAAAGAAGAAGAAGAATTAAGTGTTTGTGATTCAAAATGTAAGAGAACAGCAGGTATTATTTATAGAAGAAACTTAGTTATCTCCAGAAGTGCATTATTACAAGGCTGGTGATCTGAGTTGGTTTGTTAGTGTTACACTAACTGTGTGAAGAGTGGGACGAGATCTGATAAGGTGAGGTATGGGGAATAAATATGTTGTAAAATGAAACTGAAGAAGATTGAAGTTTTCTGGTGCATTGATGAAGAAAGGGGAAGCAGGCTAAGGCAGGGCAGTGTGCTGCAGGAAAGAGTTTGCATATGAAAGAGGTTGTAAACAAAGCTGTTTTTTTTTTCAACAACTAGAAGATTTGCTCTTTTTTCTAATGAGGCAGTGAGTGGTGTTGAAGTCAGGAAGAAAGAAGAATGTATTTGAGAGGCCTGTTTAGCAGTTCCAAATTTCTATAGTTCAAGACTTTGGTGTTTTATTTTATTTTATTTTTGTATTAATATTTATTTATTAACTGGGTTAGCCACCTGGGCACGTGTCCCTTTTCAGGGTTAAAGGTTGGGAGCACTGTCTTGTTGAGTGGCTTGCTCAGAGTCACACAAACCCTGGACTACAGAATGAACTCATTAACAGCACATAGACTTACTTTTATGTACTGCCAGAGTAGTATGCAAGTGTGAACCCATGGCATTCAAACCAACAACTTCAGTTTAAAAGACTGTTCCCTTAGCCACAATTCTATATCGACTTTAAATCATTGAGGCTGTTACTAAGGACACATTCTGCTAAGTGCAGAATGACACCTTTATACATTGCTTAGAGAAAAGTAGTAAAATTTGTCATAAGCGTGTGTGTGTGTGTGTGTGTGTGTGTGTGTGTGTGTGTGTGTGTGTGTGTGTGTATGTGTGTTTGTATGTAGACAGAAAGAGGGGAGGGAGAGAGGGAGAAGATACACACACACACACACACACACACACACACACACACACACACACACACACACACACACACACAAAAGATCCTACAGCACCTGTTGGAAAGAGTAAGGGAAGTTGTCCGATACCCTGGTCAAATTTTGCCTAGTAGTATAAATACCACCTTGGGTTTCCCCTGTAGGCTAGTGCAATTAAACCAGCCAATAAAGGAATAAAAGATAAATAAAAAAATACAGACACACACACACACACACACACACACACACACACACACACACACACACACACATGCACACATGCACGCGTGTGTGTGTATATACATATAAATGTGTGTGTGTGTGTGTGTGTGTGTGTGTGTATATACACATATATAAATGTGTGCGAGTGTGTGTCTGTCTGTTTAAAGGGACTGTATGACTATCAGTCAACAGACTGTTTACTGATATCTGTAGAATCAACAACTAGGTATGAACAAAACCAGAAAATATCCAAAGCAACTTTGTGCGAGTTAGTCCCTTTACACCTCAATGCAGGGGATTTTGCACATCAAACTTTACTACTTTATATCCAAGACTAAAAGTAAAATTCACATATGGAATAACTTAGGCCAACAAAATGCTACAGCTAACATCAGAGACAGCATTTACAATCTGTGCAGCTGTTACAGGGCTGAGTGTGAAGGTAATCATCTTTAACTAACAGGTATACATCTGAGTAAAAGGACAGAGATAGGTTAAGGTAATGCCACAAATTTAAAGTGGCACACACATTCACTTACTCTGAAAGTAGAGTTTGGAGAGGGAATGATTTCAGTTTGGTGTTGCTGCCAATTTTTATTTTGTCACATTTGATGGAATGATCCTTCTGTGAAAGTATACATTTTCAGATTGCATTGTTCTTGTTGTTAGATCTGTATGAACCCCACCCCTAAACAAAAGCACTGTGTTGTAGAGGCCACAATGTCATCAGAGGAAGGGAGGCACATCATCCTGTGTTGCACTTTCAAAGAAAAGGAAGGTGACTGGCCCCTCCACTAAATTCTTTGTAATTACTGCTCTGCGTCCCTTCCTGAAGTAAAGTCCATACTGTACACTTGTTTTGTGTTAATACAGTGTGACTAAGAATACAAAATACTTTAAGAAAAGATACAGGACTGTTTACATTTTCAATTGTTTATGCTAGAAATTAAAAGGATATATTGTGCTATAAGCAAAGGATTTATTACTGTTAGAATGTCATTGTGATCACACTGATTGTTGAACTGCATGGCTGTATCCTGGAATAACCTTACACTTAATTTAATTCATCTTCAGGCTCAGGGAGACATCGGATATCCCAAGATCACAAAACTAACATACACTTTCCAGAGCCTTACTAGCTTGTTGCCATAATGTGTTTTTGTGAGAATAAAGTTTCAGCAGAGTGACTAAACCTAAAGTAGTCTGAGAAGATAGAACAATAGCTAGGAATTCTGACACCCTGAGCAGCCCCCCTAAACTGGTAACTCTCTACACTGCATTGAAGACAAAAAAAAGTGAAGGTCTTCCAAAAGTTGGGGACCTAAAAAAGAACAGTTCTGATCCTGTACCTGTAATAAGTTGTTTGCTACAACTGTAATAAGACTGGAAACCTTGTTCTGTGACTGAAGATACTGCATGTATCATTTGGAATGACAACATCAGATTGTTTGTAAAACATAAATGCAACATTTATTTTAGTACATATTGCCAAGCAGCCTGATTAAAACAGGATTAATTTAAACACACACACACACACACACACACACACACACACACACACACACACACACACACACACACACACACATGCACACATTTCAAGTTTCAGATGTTAGGTTTCTTGGAAGTGAATGAGAGGGAGAGTTTGTTTCAAAGTTCTGTCAGTATGTTAATACAGCAGTGGCAGCTGGTGACTTCAAATCGAAGGGGGCTGCAGGAGACAGCTGAATGGGTAGGGCCAATGGGAAGGGGCGTGGCCAACTAGAAAGGGGAGGAGCTATGCTCAAAACCACAAAAACTGGAACTTTAAAAATATGCTGTCCTGGGTGCCACTGCCAAACCGTCATTATGAGAGCCAAATCAAGACAAAATGAAGTGTAAAAGGAAAAAAAATATTACAGTACATTGGCTGCATGACAGCTTACTTAATATCTAGATGGAAACAAAAAGGTTGTGATGCATGAAAAAATAAATTACTTTTTAAATACATTACTGGATTGCCAGTCAAAATCAAGTACAAGACAAACAGGCAGCACTCATCTCAAACCACTTCTCCTTGCACTGCAGTTCTAATTATAATTTATATTCAACTTTATAAAAAGTACCACGTAACATGCTGAAAGTAGCAATGATACCCCCATTTGTAAAAATGTTTCTTATCCAATAAAGACCTGCTGCCTGACAACTATCTACTTGTTTCATTGGGAAAACATGATCAAAGTAAAAAAATGAACAGCAAACAAGAAACAAGCTCAAGATTAATTGCTTAAAGGATTACTACACAGGTTATGGACCAGACATGATAGATTGGCATTCTGTTTAGTTTATGGGTAAAGCCTGCAAAGATGATGGCAAGACTCCAACAAAGGTAATGAGCTTCTTAAAATACTGTAATCCTGTCCTTTATTACAAATACTGTCATATGCATTTCAATACCCAGGGCTTATACGTTATCTAGTTACGTAAGTATTCTCTGCATGGCAACAACAAAAAGGCTTTCAATGTTGGTAATTCTTTAACAGTAAGCTTATTTGCATCTTACAATCTCAGACAAGCTTACCTGATGGTCATGAAATCATTGCTACTTAAACATAGAGCAACAGGCACTTTCTGAATAATAAGAAGCATAATCAACAGTATAAAAATATGACAGAAAACCAGAACATTCTGCAAAATCAAGCAAGACAGATGAAAAGCCACTGTAGTACTTGTGTCTACCTTGGATGGGAGGGGATACTCTGCACACTTACACTGCATAACTGCTCCTTGCCTTGCTTGGACACATCCAGAGTCACTACATGGGGGAGTGGGGTGCAACAAGTATGTCACAACTTGAAATGTCTCTGGCTGACTGCAATGGCCGTGACACATTTGCCATACCTCTCAACCTCAGAGCAAGAAATCTGGACAAAGTCAGGCCCAAAATTAAGGACAATATTTAAATATTGTTCTTATAAACTTTCTAATATAACAGTAGGTCTTGCATTAGTATGCATACATGAAGGATATAAAATCTGAAACTGAAATGTCTGTCATTATTTTCTTACTTCAATCTTTAATAATTTGCCATTAATTTGACAGAAAACCAGAATTTTATGAAAAATGGACCAAAAATGTGATGCAAAAAATATAAAACAGCCACACAATATAGCTGGGAACCTGTCAAAAAAGGGACACTTTTTAATATTAGCACTGTTAGCTTGAGCATCTGACAAAATAAACAAATCTACATGCATTTCTGAAATAAAATTAATCTATAACTCTGATTATTACAGTTATTTATTAATTGTAAACCCTCCATGTTTTCTTCCAAAATTGACATTTTGCAGAGGGATTAGAGGGAGAGCAACATTTTGAGCCAAAATTAGGGACAGTCGAGAGGTTTGGCTATGCCCAATTCTATAAAGCAATTTGCACGTACCTCTCAACCTGTTAACGCAGGAAATCTGGACAAGGCCAAATATATTGGGGAACATACAAACAGTACTAAAATTTGTTCTTGTATAAACTTAGTTGCTAGAACAGGCCTTGCTTTAGCATGCATTTTTCTGAAGGTGATGAAGTCTGAAACTCAATGTCTGTCATTATTTAGTGACCTTAATTCCTAAATAATTTTCCAGAAACCACAAATTTTATGAGGAACAAACCAAAAAGAAGAAGCAAAAATCTATTAATTCTGTGAAAATCTGGACAGTTGAGAGGTATAGTTCAGCTGAGCTGGGGCTGTCTGAGTTTGCCATCCTTCCCCCTCACAAAATCATGGTTGAATGGAGCCACCCCCTGCAGCCATTCCAATGTCCCATTACTTAGCTATTTCGCCCCATTTCCATAAACACTGCAATGTGCATACTGCTTTACTTCTACGATAATTTGGATTTTATTTGAAAGTTTTATTTTGTATTTTACAGCACAAACACTCACAATGAAAATAGACTTAGCATTAAAACTCTGCCCTTGAAACTCACATTCATTGAAACAGCAGTAAAATCCACATTCAAAGAAAATACATTTGGGTAGTATAAAGATTAACTTTGGGCTGTTTTCAAATGATAGGCCCCTTGCACACAAAACATACATAGGTTCATAGGTAGGTACTAGGCTATTGGCCCTATGGCCTATATAAGCCTAGTCAAACGGTACCCTGGCTTTTACCACCCAAGAAAATTATTTTCCTGTGCCTCTGTCAAGCAGAGCCACAGAAGAGATCCCCGGGGTGAATTTCCTATCTCCCATCCAATCATCAAGATTTTTCTTGAAGAGTGCTAATGAGGAGCTTTGTTTGATATAGATATGTAGTTTGTTCCAGAGTATGGGAAGTCTCTGGGACAGCAATCTATCTCTCCAGCATGTTCTGTTTATTGTGGCGACAAGGTTTAGGTCCCTAGAGCATGTAGCTCGGAGGGATTGGGATTTCATTAAGTGTAGCATATCCAACAGCTCTGGGTTTGACATAGCTTTGTATGTTAGGCAGAGATCGCCTCTGAGTAGGCGATATGCGACAGAGTAAAGCTGGAGGTTTTTGAGATGGTCTGCATAGGGCATCTGTTTGAGGCCAGTAATCCTCTTTGTGAGGTATTTCTGTGGCCTTTCCAGTTGTTGTAGATGTCGTGTGAGGTATATACCAAAAGAGGCATTGTACTTTATAATGGGTCTAATGAGTGATTGAGTAGAGGGGAACAATGACCTCTTTTTCCTGGATGAGAAACCTTTTTTGATGAGGTGTTCCACGTAGAAGGATTTTCTGACTACTGTGGTGATGTGATTATCAAAGGAGAGACTACTGTCCACCTGTGTCCCAAGGTCTCTTATCACACTTTCGGTGTTAAGTAGACTAACGCCTATGTGGTAGTTCATGGGTACAGGGTTTTTACCAAAAGGGATGACAATGCACTTTTTGGCACTGAGCTTGAGGCCATGGCTTTGACACCAGGCATCTGTCTCAGTGAGGCCCTTTTGTAGGATGTCCACATCGTTAGGAGTTTTGATTACGGCTCCTAGTTTGCAGTCATCTGCGAACTTTGTTAGCCAAAGACCTTCTGTGTTAGCTTGTACTTCAGAGAAGTAGACACCAAACAGGAGAGGACCTAGGACTGAACCCTGTGGTACTCCACTTGTCACTGGTCTGAAGTTGGATTTAGAGTCTGCTACTTTCATAGTGTGGGTTCTGTCAGTGAGCCAGTTAGCAACCCATCTTGTGACATAGGGATTTATACCTAGTTTAGTGAGTTTATCTATAATTCCAGAGTGGGGGATGGTGTTGAAAGCCTTGGCGAGATCTAGATAGGCTGTGTGAACCACCTTACCCTCATCTACGGCTTTGGTGACCGCTTCAAAGAAGTCTATCAGGTTTAGGAGACATGATCTGCCTTTTACAAACCCAAACTGGGTAGGGTCCAGAGTTTGGAGATTACCAATGTCATTGTTTATAAGTTCTGTGATGATACGTTCCATAGCCTTGCAGACCAGGCTGGTCAGGCTAATGGGGCAGTAGTTCCCGGGTCCGTAGTGGCTCCCCTTTTGTGAAGTGGGATAGCCATTGCTGTGCACCATTCAGTGGGCATGAAACCTGAGGTGAGGCTATGACTGAACATGGTATTTAGGTGGGGTGCCAGTTCATTCTGTAGTTCATGTAGAATGCAGCCTGGGGTGTTGTCAGGTCCCATGGATGCTGTGTTCTTGGCTTTGGAAAGTGTGTTTTTTACCTGTGCAGCCGTGATTACAGGAACTTTGCACTCTTCCGGTATAGAGATGGGCCCTTTAGGGGGCGAGAGAGGGGTAAAGTTAGCACTGAACCTATCTGCCAGGATGTTGGCAATATCAGTTGGTTCTGTATGTTTAGTGCCATTGTGCTGTAACTCAGAGCAGATCTGAGTGTTGCCATGTGTTGTGTGATACACCTTCCTGATTGTATTAAATTATATTCCTTGTATAATTCACTACAGTTGTTAGAGGGTGTTTTAAATGTATTGTTTTGAACATTTTTTCCAGTAAACAATGAAACAAAATGCATGCACCAATAATGACAAAACTGCCCAGTTGAGAACATTTCCATCATAAAAAAAGTTTACTCAAACTTATACAATACACTAGTATCAGTAAATATGCACAATCTCTGCAGAAGTAAGTCATCTAAATAATTCCACATTAAAGAGATCTGTAACTAATGAAGAGGTTGCTGCTAGTTAGTATCTTTACCAAAGAGGACATTCTTAGTACGGCAGCATCCACCCCTTGTGGGAGTAGAACCCACAGCCTTCTGCATCAAAAGCAAATGCACAACCTGTTCTGTTATTAACAATGCAAGCAGACTCAGCATAAGCAGCACTAAACTTCTGTTCCCCTGCAGCTCTCAGCTCCTTGTAAAATCTACTCAATACTTAATTGTATCTCAAATTCGCAGCACAAGAAATCTGGAAAAAGCCAAATTTGATTGGGGGGGGGAGCAAAAGCCCGGGACACAAACATTGCTTATAATATCTTGGAAAGTTGTTAGAATTAAATGCTGTGCTACCACCATACATTTTACTGCCGAGTCTTGAACCTAGGTCCCTGTGCAAAACAGTCAGAGAAACATATCACTATGCCAAATCAGCTCCTTTTTGAAAGAAAGGAAGGCTGAAACTTAAATGGCTATCATTTAGTGAATTCAGTTCTCACCATAGCTGTCAACCTCTTAGCACAAAACACCTGGACAAATCCAGTAATGGGGGAATACAGTCTTCAAACATATTCAGTGAATTCAGTTCTTGCCATAGCTCTCAACCTTAGCACAAAAAACCTGGATAAAGGCAATTTTGGGGGAATACAGTCCCAAAAATAAGGACAAATTTCAAATATTCATCTTATAAACTTAGAAAATTGCTAGAATAAAAGGTTTTGTGTTATTATGTACTTTCTGAAGAATATGAAGTCTGAAATTCAAATGCCAGTCAGTTTTATTTATTTAACATTTGTTAACCATGAAAGTTTGATGGAACAAAAAACAATTTTCAGTACAGGCCCATGGAGAAATACTGGAGACACATATCTTTGTAACATGGGAGGACACCAGAGCAAACCCACACAAACACAGGGAGGAGATACAGACTCCACACAGAAGGCACCCCAGCCAAGAATCAAACCAGAAAACCTCTAGCTGTGAGGCAATAATGCTACCACTGCACCATCAAAACAAACACACACAGGACATGCAGACTCCATACAGAAGGCACTCTAGCCAAGGATCAAATATGAGAACCTGCAGCTGTGAGGCAACAATGCTACCACTGCACCATCAAACATATCAGAATTTAAGTATTCAGAAACCACAGATGTTATAAATAACATAACAGAACAAAATATTAGGCAAAAATCTGCAAAATTTCACAAATTGTGGTGGGTAGGGAATTTAGGCTCTTGTTACCTGCACTGAAGGTACAGGGTTCAAGCCTGATCTCTAACCACCACCAGTTACATGTTCTCTATAGCCACCGGCAACTGTGATTTGTGGTCATCCATGCATTTGTAATTATTTATGCATCATTACGGCTCATGTAATACAGTATGTATGTATGTAGAGGTTTTCAACTTGCAATGGGGCCATTGGAATGAACCCCCACTGTAAATCAAGGAGTTGCTGTGCTAAAATCAAGTAGTTTATTATATATCTTCCAATAGTAGCAGCAGCTATCACAGCCATGAGCAGTGATAAAAGTCTGAATACTTGAAGGGTGATTATTAGCCCTTAGTTTGGAAGCAAAATATATCTCATCAGACACCTTGCACTATAAAAAAAACTCAAGTACAAAGAAACACCTTCATATTTTGTAAAGGTCTTTATGGCACAGCGCTAAATAAATTCTGAGTTGTTTTAGAAAAAAATATATTTCACAGGACTTCTCAGACTTTTCTTTTTTCTTCTGGGTCCTATTTTGAGAATGCTTCAGGGCACATTAGAAAATACGTTAGGAATAAACATCTCTGAAATTTCTCTCAGACAATTTTGCCATTCATCCCTCCGTATCCAGTTATACACACAGACAAATGTAATGACATTAAATAAATATTATTTAAACAAGAGAGTATTTTGGTGTTATTTTGTTCCCATAACTTTGAAAATGTGTGTGGCAACTGGGGCATTTACCCACAAACAAACACACACACACACACACACACACACACACCCTTGTACCTGCCAGTAAATGAATAATCTATCAAGCCACAATCCAGCCAGTAAATGAATAAATAATCCATCCACAAAGTAAATGAATAATCTGCCAAGACACGATCCAGCCAGTAAATAAATAATCCATCCATGAAGTAAATGAAGCCTTTCAAGCCACGATCCAGCTAAAACAATCCATCCCACGCTAAACGACCCAGCCACAATGTCAATGGTCCCAAAATCCCGTGAGAGAGAGTGAAGTCAACGGTCCAATCCACGAGAGAGAGCACGTCCTTCACCAGCCTGCGGACGTTGCAGTCCAATCCCCTTCTAGTCTATGCAGTTACAGCTGCATAGACTTCTGTGATAGCTGGAGTTAAACATTGCAATGTCAATTTGGACTGCTAGTGAGACAGTCTGGATTTTGTGTGCATGCTCCAGACTGCTTCACCAGCAGTCTGACATCAGGAAAACGTGTGAGAATGCATGCGGGATGTTTGGGACTCGCGTTTTTTTTAATTTTATTTTATTTTAGTTATTTTATTTTCTTTTAGTTATTTTATTTTCTTTTTTGTTTATTTGATTTTACAGCTGGGAGGGCTGCAGTCCTGCAGTCCAATAGCACGAGCCACCCCTGGAGCAAAGTTCTTGTTTCTTTTTTTTACAAACATTGTACGCTGTCATTATGCATTTTCTTTTTTTAATAATTATCATTCAATCCAACATTACATATAGTGTTCAAGTCCTGGCTTCCCTGAACTTTCCCTTCTCTTCCTAAACATTCTTATACATGTATTGTTCCTACAAATTCCATTTATGTCTAGGGTGTTTGCTCCCTCCCTTTTTCTAAAGATCCCATATCCATTTTTATCTCATTTACAACAGTCAATACTTCAACTTCGGTTGGTTTAGATTTTGATTTCCATTTTCTGTTAACTGTTTTTGACAGCCAATAATATTAAAATTAGTGAGGCCTTACCATGTTTAGACAATTCAATTTCTATATACCAACTCAGAAGAATCATTTCCTTAATTTGGTCCCATAACATTTCTGACAAAGTACCACAAAGAGAATTTTTAAAACCTGACAAATTGTTAAATTAAAAAAAAAATGCTCCCAATTAGCACTCGCTTTCCTATCAGACAGCCAACATTTGCTATTTACCTGGGAAAAATTATTTGAAGACTGCTTGGAGTATATGCAAACACTTCCATACAAAACTCTTAAACCTTCAAGACTTTGTTGCATATTTGAGAATCATACAGATGTCTTCAGATTGCTCCTTTAAATGTTGCCTTTCTATTCACATGGCCCAGTCTTTTGTAACCTCTTCTGATTGATTTTTACAGTTATCATGCATTGTTTTATATGCCCTACTTACCGAGGCTGAGTTATGAAATGTAAACCAGATTAGACGACTTTTAAAGTAAGGCAGTTAAGTGTAGATGATCAAGACTGCGAGCTGTTAATAAGTTACTTCCTGCAATCCAGGGTTCAGCTCCATGTGTCTACTATACACACACACACACACACACACATATATATATATATATATATATATATATATATATATATATATATATATATATATACATATATAGATTCTCTTCATAATCTTTAAATACTGAAATCCTGAATTTCAGTATCTCGAGACCATGAAGCCGAAAATCCATAAACCTGAAACCCCAGAAGCACGAAGTTTAAAATCGCGACTTCTACACTAAACATACCGCAAACACAAACACAAACATACACCTCCCTGTACATACACAAACACCTACCCTACATACAAGCAGGAGGGAAATCCCTCCCTGTGCCCCCCACCCTCCTATGCCCCCCCCACACACACACCCTACTTAAATATACTAACTCCGAGGTCGCACTACACAGACAAACACACAAAAACACCACCAAACAAACTACATTCCCCTCGCACACACACATCACACTAACAAAACACATAGACACACACTAAAACCCTACCCAAAACCCGTAAAACACAAACACTTACCTACATCTCCAACCATCCATTCCACACCACAACACCAGAACCGCTAATTCAAAATCTCCAAACTTCAGGATTTTGAATTTCGCACTTCGGGGATTTCGGTATTCTGCACTTTTGCCCTTCTGGTCTCGGGCTACTGAAATTCGAGATTTCAGTAGTTCGAGATTCTGAAGGGAACCCATATATATATATATATATATATATATATATATATATATATATATAGACAGATATTATATATAGATAGAAAGATATAGATAGATGGATTCACTTTATATGCTTGAAATCCTGAAATATCGAATTTCAGAATCTCGAGCCCATAAATTGGAAAGGCTAAAATATTGAACACCCAAAAGCGCGAAATTCAAAATCATGACTTCTATACCGCAAACACATACACATACACACACCCTCCGCCCCACAAACAAATACACAACCCAATCCTATGTACAAGCAGGGGGGGGCTGCACCCCCCCCACACTTAAATATACTAACTCCAAGGTCACACTAGATATGCAAACACACTAAACCACCACCACCACACAAGCTACATCCCCTCGCACAGACACACCACAGTAGCAAAACACGCTAACACACACTACAGCCCCTACCCAAAACCCTTAAAACATAAACACTTACCTGAATCCATGAACACAGTCCAACACCAGAACTGCTAATTCAACATCTCCAAAATGTGAGATTTTGAATTTCGTGCTTCTGGATGTTCAATGTTTTACCCTTTCCACTTTATGGGCTCGAGATTCTGAAATTCGATATTTCAGGATTTCGAGCATATAAAGTGTTTCCAGATAGGTATATGTATATATGCATGTAAGCGGTTTTGTTGGTCTGCATGCTAAGAGTGTCTCACAGTCTAGTTGCAATGCTCTTCATTAAAAAAACAAAATATCTGGGCTGGGCCTGCAGATAGTCTATTGTTCTCAATGTACTACACTGGTAAACAAAGTAAATATACACATAAATAAAAGCATGACAACAGCTTTTCTAACATAATATTGTTCATTTTTAAAAGTACTTGTTATTACACCTAAATAGTATTATTGAATATTATATACATAGTTACTCTGAGTATAACATTGTAATTGCAGAAGCAGATAGTCTATTGTTCTCAATGTACTACACTGGTAAACAAAGTAAATAAATACATAAATAAAAGCATGACAACAGCTTTTCTAACATAATATTGTTCATTTTTAAAAGTACTTGTTATTACACCTAAATAGTACTATTGAATATTATATACGTAGTTACTCTGAGTATAAGATTGTAATTGCAGAAGCTGAAAATGGTCCATGATTACCACACAGTAGTGGGGAAGGGAGAAACTTCCCAAAACAGTACACAGCCGTCTTAGGCAAACAATAATTTTGACCATTTACAATTGTTGAAAGTGCTTTCTCATTAGTTAGTCCTCATGGAAACAGCTTATTTTATTTGTAACTGCAATAGGTAAAAGGAAAAAAAATCGCCTCCTCATCCCAACACCTCTGTCACTGGCACACATCTTTTACTGTGTAGCTGCTGCACTTATGCATATCTGCAGCCATGCCAGCACACTCTGCAGTATCACTCGTTGGGCTATGTCTGCAGTCATGTCATGGCGGCACACTCTGCAGTATCACTCGTTGGGCTATATCTGTAGCCATGCCAGCACACTCTGGAGTATCACTCGTTAGGCTATATCTGCAGCCATACCAGCACAGTCTGCAGTATCACTTATTGGGCTATATCTGCAGCCATGCCAACACACTCTGCAGTATCACTCGTTGTGCTATATCTGCAGCCATGATAGCATACTCTGCAGTATCATTCATTGAGCTATATCTGCAGCCATGCCAGCACACTCTGCAGTATCATTCATTGGGCTATATCTGCAGTCATGCCAGCACACTCTCCAGTATCACTCACTGGGATATATCTGCAGCCATGCCAGCATACTCTGCAGTATCATTCATTGGGCTATATCTGCAACCATGCTAGCACACTCTGCAGTATCACTCATTGGGCTATATCTGCAACCATCCCGGCACATTCTGCAGTATCACTCATTGGGCTATATCTGCAGCCATACCAGCACACTCTGTAGTATCACTCATTGTGCTATATTTTCAGCCATGCTGGCACACTCTGTAGTATCACTCGGGCTATATCTGCAGCCATGCCAGCACACTCTGCAGTATCACTCATTGGGCTAAATCTGCAACTGTGCCATGCCGGCACACTCTGCATTATCACTCGTTGTCTATATCTGCAGCCATGCCATGGCGGCACACTCTACAGTATCACTTGTTGGGCTATATCTGCAGCCATGCCAGCACAATCTGCGGTATCACTCATGGGCTATATCTGCAGCCATGCCAGCACACTCTGCAGTATCACTTGTTGGGCTATATCTGCAGCCATGCCAGCACACTCTGCAGTATCACTCGTTGGGCAAGGATGGCATACACAGTCCCATGCTTCCTAATTCTGTCCCATGGAAGAGGAGCAAGTTACAACTAAAAAAACAAACCAGTTATCCAAGGATAAAATTATAAACCTATGATACTTCCAGGGCATTCAGCACCTGGACTAGTGGAGGAGCCATCATATCACGAGAGGAGAATGGAAGGGTAATAGGTACCTACTGCAGTGCATCAAAGATCAACTGATACTGTGAGCACTCACATAAGCGTTATGTCTTTCAGGGGCCTTGTATAGTGGCTAACAGCTGGGTGAAATCCCAAACAGTAAATAAAAACCTCCTAGGGAGGCATAAACCACTAATGCCAGACAGGCAAAGATCTGAAGTACAGTATATAATGATTCAACATGTATTATTAATAAAATGCTATCAGCATCAATTGTAATGTTTTTTATTTTCCTTAAAAAAATCATTAGTCTTTTTGTGATACCTTCCCCCCACTTGCCTAAATTCTTTGGAATCCCTAAGCCACATAAAAATAGAGAAAACCCTCCAGACATGTAGGTGGTTGAAAGAGGGGGGTTCCTGACCGAAACTGCTGCCATCTACATGGAATTTTTGTTACAACCTCTGGCTAAGAAGAACATTTCACACAAAATGACTCTATTGAGTTTTAAGGAAAATGAGAATTGTTACAATTGATGCCGATAGCATTATATTAACAATAGATGTTGAATCATTATATACTGTACTTCCACATAATTATTGTATTAAAACAGTGATTGATTTGTACAGGAAGAAAACAATGGCACACCAGCACAGCATGAAAGAACAGGTAAACTTTTACATATGGTGCGTTGCTACAATTTTTTATGTTTAATGGAAATTACTATAAACAAAAGACTGGGATAGCCATGGGGGCAGCTATGGTCCCTAGCCTAGTCAACATAGCCCTAGGCAAGTGGGAGGAAGATTATGTTTTTAACAACAGAGAATACATGCAACATATCACAGTGTATCTGCACTTTATTGATGACATCTTATTGTGTGAAAAGGAGACAGTCCTAAATTAGAAGATTTTATCACCTATCTGAATCAAACTGCCAGCTTCATGCATTTCACCTCTTCCCACAGCCTCACCTCAACAGTATTCTTAGAGGTGCAGATTACTAAAGACTTGAACCAAGGTAAGATGGACACAGATCTTTGCAGAAAACCTACCAGAGTAAACCTCTTGCTATATAATAAGAGTCTCCATCCCACCAGGACAAAATATAACATTATTAATTCCCAGGTCTGTAGGTTGGCTAGGATCACCACAAGAATGGAACCTTCCCTTAAGAACGTAAATGAACTTATAGGAGGGGTTTAAAGAAACCTATGGACAACAAATCTAAATAAGTTGTATGTTGACTTTTACTGTTGACTGTCACAGCATCATTAATATTATTAGAGAGAACTGGTCCATAATTACTGAAAGCTCATATCTACTGGACATCATTGGAGAAGCGCATTCCTTTGTGTATAAGAAAGCCAGAAGCATCAGAAGTTGGGTTGAAGGTAGGCCAAGACCATTAGACACATGCACCAATAAGTGTGGGGCCAACTGTGTTTTTTGTCAGCACATACAGGAGGGAGAAATGTCTTTCTGCCCTTATTTAAAGAAACTGATTAAAACCAACGCAGGAGGTGACTGTAACTCAATGCAGGTGGTTTACAGGGCAAGCTGCAATGACTGTGAAGCATTTTATGTTGGGAAAACTCTCAACAGACTTAAAAGAAGGATTTCTGGCCATCTTTCTGAAATTAAAGCTAAGTGCAAGAATAATGCACTGACTCGGCACCTGCAGCTTCACATAAGACACACTGTCTTTAAATTGCAAATTATTGATTGTGCAGACCTCTTGGAATGGGAAGGAGACATCCCTAATATTTTAGAGAAACATGAACTACTTTGGCAGTTGAAACTTAACTCTTTAGAAACCCGGGCTTAATTATTATTGCTCCATAACAAGCATACTAGAACTCAGAAAATTACCTCACAGTTTAAAAGACTGTTAAAAGTCTGGTATGGGACTGATTAATGCTGACAATACACGCTAATATTATACATGCTAATATTGTTATAAACAAATATCAAATACTGTAAATATTTTACAATGAAAATAATTGACATTGCTACTGTTTCCTGATACTTTTACTCATTTAAGCTAAGTGTTTTCTTAGTCAGATGCCACACTTGAACAGATCCCCAGGGCCTTAATGTTTTATTTCTAACATTTTCACTATTTATTTCTAATATTTTTCATTTTCATTTTATTTCCACCTTAGCAATTATAGCTACGGTTTTCAGCCTACTTAGGTGTTCTCTTGTAGATTTATACACATGTTCATTAATATTATGGTATATTTTTACACACAAACCTGAGGAAGTATTTATTAGGCACAAAAGTGATCTTTGTTAAAAGTGTTTCAGTTTATAAGTTACTAATATTTATTCTGATAGATGTTTAGTGGTAGATCTTTTTGTTAGTTAATTAGTTATTCATTTTGTTAGTGAGTTGGTGTCTTAATTAATAAAGTTTTGATTAGTAGGTTATCCTTAATAAGCAGTTCTTATATATTTTAATTTGTCTCTTCTTTTTAAGTTTCAGTTCTAAGGTAGCACAGTCTCAGTTTACACTATGTTGTTAAGGGTGAAAGGGGACTTTGTTAAAGGAATGAGTTTAATACTTTTATTGCTCTTAATAGAACCACCCTTTGTAACCACTCCCTTGCTCCAAAAAACCTGATTATATATAAATATTGAATGTCGTTAATGCTTTTCATTATACTCAACTAGGATCACTTGTTTGTGTGTTTCAATAAAGGATATTCCATTTTTAACTCAACTGTGGACTACCTACTATTTTATTATTTTGTAGTACGTGTTTTAAAGTTCAAATTTTATTAACGAACTAGGTGCATAATATATTTCAGGGAGTAAACTTCACACCCTCCGCACTGCGAAGTTTCTGCTTGGTTTGTTTTTGACCCACAATTTACAGTCTGTCACTTTCAAAAGAAGACTGCAGCTATGACTGAAAAATCTACCAAGATGTGAAGAGTTTTTAATATGTCTCAGGTAACAACCACAAACCAGATCATACTGTTTCTTAATATAGGGAATATGAATGCATCTCTTCCTGTTTGTTTAAATAAACACACCATTCCTGGTTGTCTGACATTAGCAGGACTGGCAGTCATTTTACTTCCTTCTCCAGGCCTTCAATATTATCCAGAACTGCTCAAAACATCAAGTCTATGTGTAGACCCCAGATCTGTGAGACCTATTTGCCATACATAAGCAAGGAATTCAATTGAGATCTTCATTCAGCCATGGAAGTATTTCTCATCAGAAACTTCAGCTGATTCAGAAGTTGAAAGGGAAACCCCAATGAAATTGGTGGAAACAGTTTATTGCCCTTATGGCTTACTGACAGCAATCTGATGCCAACAGGGATCAGTGACAGTATGGTGGCTTTACACCACTGGTATCTCATACTCCACTGTAGCATCCTCAATCACAAGTGTGATTGAGAAGATGGTGGCCATCATTAGACCGAGCAGCAAAAGTTTGTTTTCTTTTACTCGCCTGTGCTGTTTCCACAGGTTGCCATAGGTTTATAGGTGAATACTAGGCTAACTGCACTTGTGGGCCATTTTAACCAAAGTCAATTATCCCATTAGTTAAAATTACCCATATTTAGTCCCACGGTCTGTATTTATATACTACCACAGTCCCATAGACTCCCAGATCCTCTCAGCAGGAATAAAAGACTGACACTACAGTGTGTCCAGCTCTTCCAGAGTAAAAGCAATCCACAGCACTATAATCATGGAAGACTTCTGCTATTTTATGATGATTCTTTAAACCTAAACACTTTGCTGAGTCCAACACATGGCTTCTGCCAGGCAGTCCTCTAACCAAGCTACCAGAAACCAGTTGTCAATTATGAGAATGCCACACAGCCCTTCTCCTACAAGGCCTGTGCCACCACAACCAAAAAAATATAACAAAAAAATCTGTGGGTAGGTGAAAAAAGTGATACTGTCCTAGAAACACAAGGATAAAACTTCCAAGTCTCTTACATGTTTATGTACCAACAGGTGTCCATACTCCACTCTAACACTGACTATCCATAAAGCATGGCTATGGCAGCTGATATATCAGATAGAATTACTGGTATGGCAGCCTGGGATTACCACCTGTAACTTGATGTATCAGATATGGTTGACAGTCTCATGCTCGATGCTTGGAGGGTCAAGTTTTGTGTGTGAACCCCACATTCCTACTGTCCGAATATCAAATACTGACATTACTGACTGTCTGAACATGCCCCCCCTTCTGGTCGCATGTTAGCGCTTGATCCTGGGTCTGAAGTGGCAGGGACTTTAGGCATTCAAAATAGTTCTTGAGCTTGCTGGTATTCAGAATGTTGACTTTAGGGGGAAAGCTTCGGTGAATGTCTGACATGACCTTCTGAGAATGGAGCATTCAGTAGTAAACCATCAGATACAGTTACTAGTATGACAGCCTGGGTTTACCATCTACAGGCTGGAATACCAGATACAATTACTGAAATCCCTCAGGCCCAGGACTAAACTGTCTCATCTGCTTTAGAATGAGAAGTAGATAGGAACAGAATCCATTTACTCTTTTCCAAAGGATGAACAACCTGTATGAATAAATTTGAGAAGTCGAGTTTGGGACTGTTCCAGGATGTCTGCAAAGGATTTGTAATCACTTAGACTAACTACTGATGAAGAAGGACCTAAGAGCTTTAGGAAATGGAGTTTTGAGATGACATCTAGAACTAACTTGTCCTTTGTGATGGGTCTCCAAGCTAGAGAAATCCAGAGAACTGGCTGCTCTTGGACACTTCCAAAAGATTTTCAGGATTTCTGCATAATCACCTGTGTAGTCTGCTTCCTGGTATACATTACACAGGGCTAAGGGTGGCACAGCTGCCTGACATTTAAGCAGCTTTTTCTGTTTCTGAAAGGTACTTTTCCTGTTTGGGATGAAGAAGTAGTAGCTTGAGGAGCACCTTAAGGACACTCCACGGGAGTAAATTCTTGCTTCTTTTTGTATAGGCCCTCAGTAATGCCCTGAGAAAGCTAACTAAAAAACACTTTACCAAAGAAGGAGGTTTTCATAACCACCCAACGCAGCTCTTTGCCATGGGATGAGAGCTTATGCCATACCACTTGTTGCAGACACAGAAGAGATGCTGGCACTCTAGCCACAATATCAGTGCAACCAAAATTACAATAGACTATGTAGAAGTCCACTTAGAATGTCATAGTAAGAACTTTTTTTCACCTCAGACTCTCTGATTCCAGAATCTTAAGGTTCATTTAGCTTTTCTAGTATTTGATCCATGGGAAAACTTGTTTGAACTCCTCAGGCCTAAAATGGAAAAAAACAGAACACAATCTTGACCATATTGTCCATAGCCTTGCATTGCATATCTAGCAGTAAGGTATCAAAGTGTTGTGGTCTTTGCAATGTGTAGTGGGCCAAATTAATAATGAAGGAGTCTGCCCTTGGACCTTTAAATAACATGGAATTCCACTAATCCAGGCACTTTGTAAAGGTCATCTGTCTTTTAGGATTTGAAGTGCTAGTGTGTGGGTGTTTCCAGGTTGCAAAAGTGAAATCTTCAACTTTCTTCCAAGATGCTAACGGTGTTATTTTTGGAAAATAGAAATAAGCAAGAGACCCATCTAATTAAGTATTTATAATCCTAAATGTTTTTCCAAAGAAGTGGTCACTGGGCAGTAGGAAGGGCTGTGTCATAATTTTTTTCTCTCAAAGGAAGAACTTCTACCCTGCCAGACAGGACTTGGAGAGGAAGAGAGGCATCCTCTTTAAAGGAGTGTTAATGGGAGGTAACCTTTCTTCATCTCAAATTTCCAGTGAAAGCCATGAATTAAGTACATTTGAGAAAGGAAGGTGATGGCCACATAGCAAAACAGAAAGCGACTTTAGAAAGTAGGACTGAAGCATGACAGGTAAAGTAATCAGATTATATTCCCTAACTCTGCAGTTCTGCAGCTGTTCAGTTGTGTCCCTTGATACAATGAACACATTCAATGAGGTGGGAGAGCCATGCACTCACTTGGTGTCTGAGGATTACAGAAAACTGCTCAACTGACATCATCAAGCAAAGGACTTGGACAGTAGAGTCCCTGAGCCTGTGTGAACCTCAGTGCAATCACTAGGAACATGAATGGCTTGCTATGCATTAAACTGCTGGTAGACTATGTGGTCAAGAATTTGAGAAGTGGTGCTCAAATGACAATACTCATGCTATAACATGGTTGCTAGAGGAGTACCTGTCTTACCAACTTCTCACTTACCAGCAGATATGGATGATGCCTTAATTCCCCAGTAGTAGAGAGACAGCTAGCAGTCAACAGTGGAGAAGAAAGCAACCAAAACGGTAGACTTCAGTGCAGAAGGCTTTTGATGATACCTGGCATCCTATTCCTTTACCTTCTTTCTCCAAAGCAGAAGACCAGGTAGCTCCAATTACAGAGAAGGTCAAGGAGAACAGATTATGGTGATTCAGGCACATATGCAGCAAAGCAGAAAAATTCTGGTGGGAAGATTTGGGACAGAGAGGAAGAAGGCAAGATGAGATGAGGGCGTCCACCAAAGAGATGGATGGACTATATGAGAGAAGACCTGCAACAGTCAGGCATGACTCTAGAAGAAGGTAGGAGAGTGGCAGCGAATCAAGAGAGATGGCAACAGTTGATGTGATACCCCGACCCCATGTAGAAACTGGGGGAAAAGGGGTTTGATAATGATTAAGGCCTTATGGCTATCTTTTGGATTAGTTGCGATCTAGAATTCATAGCTGGCTTTACATTTTTAATGGCAAGATTGAGAGCCTTACTAACCCTCTCTAAATCATTTTTACAATGATGAAGTGGACATCTTTTAATGGTGGCCAGGAGCTTTTTCTTTTTTATAGAGTTGTTGATTGGGGTAGTTCCATCATATGGGTTTAGATCTAAACTTGCAATTATGCTTACTCCAGACTAGTACGGATGTGCAAAATTCACAGCAGTAAGCAGCAGCCTCAGTTACAAGATTTGTTGAAGAGCTAGATCATTTGTTGATTGTCCAAATATCCTGAACCCATGCACAAAAATAGGAAATGGGGAATATGGATGGATGGAATAATATAAGTAAATAGTAAATAATTGTTCTTGGAGTAATCTGTGATTATGGAGGAGTTATCAGGGGCTATAAAACAGTCTTTCAGAGAGATCACAGCAAGATCATCGGTTCTGAATAAGGATGAAGGTAACAGGTGGGGTGGTGCAATTGGGAGAAACTTTTGTGAGGACAAGATCAAGAAGATTAACTCCGTTGGGCAGGGGACAATTTGGTCAGGTGCATTGGCAATGACAAAGTCCATAAGTCTCTGAGAGTACTTGTTTGCATTCCAGTCTGCTATCATCTGCTTGTAGCGCCACATCATCTGCTTGGAGCAGATTTGTTGATATTCACCTCCAGCTTGTTTGTTGATGTAGTCCATCAAATATTATGAACAGGAGTGGGCTGAGAGCAGAATTCTGATGTACATCCACTTCCAAAGGAAAACCCTGTGTGAGTCTGATAACTGTTTGTATTTAAATCATTGGGTTCTTTTACATAGCTTGCAATAATTCTACCAGTGTTTCTGTGATTTCAGCTGCCACAGAACTGCCCAAACAAGATTTTCTTGGGATCTTGCCTTTTGATTTCTCCAAGTCTAGGAATGATTAGTTGGACTATTTCCTCATCTCCATCATCTTCACTATCTGTTTCACTGCAAACATCAGATCAGTTGTACTGTATCCTGATGTGAATCTGAACTGTTCTTCTCCCATTTTGTTTTCTACTACTCTGTCTCATACCACTCAGCCTGTTAGGGCAAGAAATCTGGACCAAGGCTAAAATAATGGGGGATCAAACTCCCATAAATAGGGTTACATTTTTAAATATTGCCAATATAACCAAAAAAACTTGACAAAACAAACTCAAACAATCCAAAACTGAGGTTCACACAGTTCCACATCTAGCAGGATAAAAGATTCTAATATAAGAGTTCCACAGTTAAAATTCCACTGTTGTAAAACAAAAATCCACCATATTAAACCTTGAGATAAGCGCTTTCGTCTCATCACTATCAAGACTTCTTCAGATAACATAAAATACAAAACACCATGTTTAAATTCCCCCTCCATAAAGTGATGTCTGTGTATTGTTAACCAAACACATGTTGTGTAAAATTCACACTCCACATTTTAACTTCACTTACAACATACATTTAAAGTGGCCAGGTCTACCAAACCTATTATGCTTTTCTACTAGAAAAATATTTTTACACTAAAAAAGTTGTTCCTTACTTCATACACAAACATCTATTTCAAATTTTATCTCTGTAGAGATTTTAACTTTAACACACTAGAGATAGATGCATGATTATTCAATCCTGGGTAGATGATTGGATTTAGTCGTTGCTGCCAGTCATATTCTTTTTTCTCTAATAAAATGGTCCACGGGCCACCTCTTTCTTTCTTCTGAACTTGTTCTAAAACAGTGAATTTAAACCGATGTTTATTATTTTCAGCTATATGCTTATATAATGCATTACTGGTGTTACTTTTCTTGATATCATAGCAGTGTTTACAAATACGTTCCTTCAAAGACCTTTCGGTCTTACCTACGTAAAATGCTACACATGCTTGACATAAAGCAATATATATTACTCCCCTTAATGTACAGTCATACCTGTCTTTCATCTTTATTGTATATCCTTTAATAGTAATACTGTTGCCTAACAGGATATAATTACAGTAATTACAATGTCCACACTCTCGCATCCTACAATAATTTTTCAGTTTTTCTTCCTTAATTGGTGTCTCTAAAATGGCCTTTAAAGTTAGCCCTTTTCTATAAATGATGACAGGACAGTCATCTACCTTTGTCCATATACTTAGTTCTTCCTTCAAAAATGACCAATTTTTCGTCCATATCTTTTTTTACCTTTCCACTCTCCAGACTAAAGGTTGTTACCACACCACATTTAAACTCTTTTCTCTTTATTCTTTTTCATTTGCATTAACCACCTCCTGTTCACCTTCCTTTCTACCACCACACAATGGTTTGTAAAATCCACCATTTATCATTTATCAGTTATCAGGCTAGCTGCCCTTGTGGGCCATTTTAAGCCTACTTAATGTCTATTTTTGTGCTTGAAATAACCTATTCCAGTTGGGTGTAGAGAGTATAGTGACAGGGCTTTGAGTCGGCCCATGTAGGACATGTTGTTTAGGCCTTGCATCCTTTTAGTAACGGTATCTCTCTTGGTGTTTCAGTTGCTGCATGTGTCTGGGCAGATACATGCCAAAGGGAGATTATATTCAACGACTGGCCTAATGAGGGCTGAGTAAAGGGGGTGCAATGACATCCCTAAATCTAGACTTAATCCCTTTGTTCATAAACTGTGCAATACAGAAGGATTTTTCTTACACCAATAGACACATGTTGGTCAAAAGTTAGGTCACTGTCCATATAAGTTCCCAAATCCAGAGCAACTGTGTCAGCTCTTTGGTGTGTATTGTCAATGTGGTAGTTCCCTGGGATAGATGACTTCCCAAAAGGATACATTAATGCATTTTTTGGCATTTAGTTTCAGTCCATGATTTTGGCACAAGTTATTTATATGAGACAAACCTTCCTGCAAGATGGCATTTGGGGATTCAGTGGCTGCTCCTAGTTTGCAGACATATATAAATTTAGTCAGCCTAAGCCCTTTGGTACTGGCTTTTACTTCAGAAAAGTAGATACCAAACAGGCAGGGTTGCCAGATTTCCAAAACCACAGGTCAGGGCAGCCAACATTTTTTCAAGAGATAAAAAAAAAACTAAACTTATACAAGTTTTTTTATTACATTTATTTAATTTTTGACTTCTAATCTGACAAAAAAGAAAAAAAAAACTCAGAACAGAAAAGACCATTTTAATTAAATTATAATTATAGCTATATAAACATGTATAATCAAAACATATAACTATAAGTAAATAAGTACATCTATAGAACAGTACATATATAGAATAGTTACAGAATAATCACAGTAGTACTCGTTGAATGAACATTCACAGTGGCAGGAATCACAGTTATTATATATCGATTACCTACAATCACATATTAATTAGATACATTCACAGAAATTACATTTTGATTTAAATACAAAAAGTTATAAAATCATGACAGTTTTATTACAAGTACTTTTTGCAGCTTTTAGCTTGTTTCAAAATATGTTCACCATCTTTGGTCAATAAAAATTTTCTAAAGTCTTTACAATTGTGATTAAAATTTTGGTTGATCATTAATTCAGCTTCCACAGTCTTTAACAATAATTTGTTTCTCTCATTTCTCCAGGCTGCATTCATTAGACTTTAGAATTAAGAGTATATGGGGCACAATTTTATACAAATTATTGCAAGCGGGATGATCTTTAAAAAATATTATCCATTTCTCATCTATTCATTTTTTCCTCATTTACTTCAGTCATAGTACAAATTTGTTTAATAAGCAGACATCTTAGTATAGAAGGTCAATATCTCAAGTAATATTAAATAATTTTGCAAATTCTTCAATTGATGAAAATTCAGTTTTTATGTTTGATTTTAAGGACAAGACATTAATGCATTGAAATGTGATGCTTTTAAAGTCAAACCATTTCTATCGCTCTTTTAAAACATTTTTGTGTGTCATTTTTGAAACAGGTTACTTTGGTGTCGTCAGTGCATTGTAGTAACATTGTTCTATCAATGCTTCCATAAAAGGCATCATCTTTTTTGTATGAGCAACTGCAATACATCATTCATTATTTCAAAAACATCAATTATTAAAACATCATTGCTTTGAAGCTTTATTAACTTATTCTGAATAATAATGCATGCATTTGCAACAAACCTCAGGTGCACTAACACCAATTCATCTTTGAAAAATAATTCAAGAATTTAAGATTTGGATTTTTGACTCAAAAAGTACAATCATATTGACTCAAATTTTTTTATTATCCATTCAGTTGTGGGCATTAAAGTGAGCCATCAAGTAGACACATGGAGTAACTTTTCAGACCACTCTACTTCTAACCATTCAAACAATTCTTTCAGTTGTATGACTCTTTTTGTCGACAAACTAAATTCATTATAAATTTTCATAACAATTGACTGTATATCAAAAGGTAAAGTTCACACATCTTTTTTAGCAGTATTGTGTAGTATGTGATGATTACATCCAATTCCAATTATATTTGAATTAAGGTCTTTTAATTCCATAAAGATGTTTTGTTTCTTACTGAAATTGATGTTAACATTGTCAGCTCAGAAAGCTATTATATTTTGTATTTTTAAATTATCTTTTAAAGCCGTTGTTATTGAATCTGCTATACCAACTGATGTCTTGCTTTTGAGTGAGTAGAAGCTTAATAATTTTGTTTGAATGTCCTGTTCTTTGTTAAAATACCATACAATTAATGGGAAGATTTTTATATTGCCTTTATTTGAGGCATCGGTACTCACAGAAAATGGCTGGTCATCTTGCAATTCTTTCAAAATAATTATTTTTGATTCATTTGCAAGCATGCGCATTATAATTTTAATTGCTTTAGTTCTGCCACAACTATGGGCAGGATTCAGGAAGGCTTACAAGGAGTTCAAGAGCAGTGTAAGCCTCCGTGTAAGCCTCCTGATCCAGGAACAGCCCAAAGCTCCATGTAAGAGACAGCTAAAACGTCTCTTACACGGACTGGGCGTGGAAATGCTCAATACCTCATTTGCAGCTCAAAGATATGCAAATGAGGTATTTGAGTGATCCAGGAAGCCCAAAGCAGTCCGTGTAATGGACGTTTTAGCTGCAGAAATGTACTCAGCTGACAACTGAGTACATTTCTGCAAAATTGACAACGGAGCTATGTCAGCTCCAAATAAAGGGTGCATATGTGTCATCTAGCATGCCAATGGCCAAATATGTGGCCATTGGCATTAAAAAGTGTTGCAAAATTATTTAATATAACTTTTTTTTTCGGGGGATTTTGATGTTTAACTGCAGCACACACCCGTGCAAACGGGGTGCGCTGTTCAAAAGTGAAAACCGAAGCTTATAAGCTCACAATTGTGGGTTTTATGTATTACATGGAATGACAATGCAGGGACTAGCAGACCAAAAACAATATGGCCACCGTGTAGTGGTTGTCAAGGGGGGGAAGCTCCGTGTAAGAGATGTAACTAAGCATTACTAGGCAATCCCATGTAAATGAGGGTTACAATACTGAATCACACTGCCACATAGGTAATGAGCACTTTCCGAGTAGTGTAAGAGTTACAGAAGGGGGAGGAATAGAGTAAGAGGTAGGTGACATCACGGGGGGGAATGATAGAAATAAATGTATCACATTGGAGGGCAGTGTAACATGACAGATGACAGACAGACATCAGGGAGAGAGGTGTGTCCCAACAGAATACTAGGAAAGTCAAGAAATAGAGGGTGTACACTATTCCTACACTCAAAGTTTCTTGATATACGTGCATGCGTGCGTGTGCGCATGTGTAAGGCAAGTTCACCATGTGGGAGCGTGTAGCAAACCGTTTAAAACGGTTTGCGCGGGCGTGCACGTGTTTAAGGCAATGTAAACATCAGGAAGCCTGTTGCCTGATGTATAAGGCTGTGTGCGCGCGTTTTAACATGAATCAGTCAAGCCCAAACCGTGTAAGCCACTGTGAGCGTGCTTATGCTGGTGTGCACATTGCTCCCTCTGAGGAAACAGAGAGGAGAAAGGAAACAACCAGAATACTAGGAAGCTGCCAGAGGATACTGCTGGAGTTAATTTGTGATAAGAATTGGAAGCAGGTAATTACACAGGCAGACTAGAAGCCCAATTCAGCACTTAAAACACTGCAAACAGCAGTGCAGGGTGTTTCTCTTAAGAGATACTGCAAAAAAGGAGTAAGCTATCAGAATTGAAAACTGAAAAAAGCTGAACTCAGAGCAGAAATGCTAGGGGCTGCCATAGCTGTTATAATCAGGCATAGACGAATTGCTGAGGGTGGTGACAATGCAGATGCTGACAGACAACCCAGAGTGAGGAGAAGGAGAAGAGTATACAGGCCCAGGGTCACCTACCATGGGTTACATGAGCTGGATATAGTAGAGCGCTACAGAGTGGACAGAGACCTTCTGCAGCAAATTGTTGAGCTGTGCAGGCCACGCCTCACACACAGAACCAACAGAGGGAACCCATCCCAGTGGAAACCAAGGTATGTGTTGGCCTAAGAATACTAGCAACAGGTACCTTCCAGAGACCAACTGGTGATATGATGGGGATATCACAGGCATCAGCCTCCAGGGTACTGCACCAGTTCCTGGATGCCATGTCAGCACATGTCAGTGATCATGTATATTTCCCTAATGCCCGTGAGGTTGTGGCCAGCAATATGCGTCTCTTCCAGCAAATAGCGGGATACCCTGAGGCGCTGGGTGCAATAGACTGCACGCACATACGCATCAAAGCACCAGCCGGTGAGCGGGGTAGAGCCTATATTAACCGCAAGGGATTCCCTTCCATCAACTGCCAGGTCGTGTGTGATGCCCAGGGCATAATAATGAATGTGTGTGCTGGCTGCCTTGGGAGCTACCACGATTCCCACATCTGGCATCTGATGCAGCTGTAACAATCATTTGCCAGTGGGGACTTCCCACACGGACACCTAGTGGGGGATGCAGGTTATGCACTTGAGCCATGGCTGATGACACCCATCAGAAATGCACACACACCTGAACAGGAACGCCATAATGAGGCACACGCACAAACACGTAATGTCATAGAGCGTGTGTTCGGGCTGCTCAAGTCACGGTTCCAGTGTCTGGACACATCTGGTGGAGCCTTGCAGTACACACCAACTACATGTACCCAAATGATCATGATATGTGCTATGCGACATAATATGATCCTGCGGAAACAGCTGCAGCAGGACCAGCATAGGGCTGGGCCAAACATACCCCCACCATTGCCAAGGCCACCACAGGCAGAGGGTGACTCGGAGGAGGAACAACCTGACCTTGCCCCAGTCGGCAGAAGGAGGCGTGCCCAGTATGCCCTGGCCTTGGCAAAGAGGCAACACATAGCACATGCACTGGCTCAGTAGGAACACTGGGACTGATACCCCCTCTGACTCACTCAGATATTAACAGAGATGCCTAACATGACACAACCTGCTTCCAAACATGTACAGGGAGTGTAGTATGTGCATCTGACAGAGGCAGCCCTGCAGCAGCACCTGAGGCATGAATGCCATGTGTTAAGTAATGTAACACCATGTACCATATGCACACCTGAGGACCCTGACTAACATCCACCCTCACCAATCATAAACCACAAAAACACAAACCCACCTTCATAGGTACCACAAGGGATAGGAACCTAGATGTAATGCTACCCAATGCCAGAAGTATAAACAGCAAGATGCGTGCAGTGTAAACGCACACAGTATAGAGAATGTAGATATCAGTGCTGTAATAGAAAACTGGGTCAAAGCCCACATCAGCACCCTAACACTACCAGGTCACACCTCATACAGTGATGTACAGCTGCAAAGACATGGAACAAGCTACAAAACGAGGGTGACTAGCAATAAATGTCATGTATAACCACACCCCCATGTTGGTACCACAACAAGAAGCAGCATGGATTAGCCATGGTCAAATACCAATGGCTAAAACTGCCTACTACTATATAGTTTGCTGCAGACCACTGTCCTAATAGCAGAAACTGCACCAGGCCTATGTTGGAATACAGGAAGATATCAAGCCCCCCAAACCACATTATATTGCTTGACTGGAAATACCTACACATACACCATAGTTTCATAGTTTACTACTAGGCTATCCGCCCTAGTGCATTTATAAGCCTAGCCATAGTGATGTGGCTATTGCCACCCCTTATAGTGGTAATAAGTGTACAGAATAGATTCCAAATATTGTGCCTCTGACTTAGTAGTGGCACATGACCCCCTTACGTAATCGAATAACATGACTGTGCCTCTGTCTAGTAGTGACACAGGGAGGACCCCTGGGGTAAACCTACCATCTCACACCCACTTGTCCAGATTTCTCTTGAAGAGAGTCGGTGAGGGACTCTGTCTAACATGAACTGGGATTCTTTGCTAGAGTGTGAGAAGCCTCTGAGTTATGACTCTGTCCCTCCAGCATGTCCTATACATGTATGTGCTGAGGTTCAAATCTTTAGCTCCCATGGTTCTGGTGGATCTGGATTGCTTGCAGTGGAGCATGTCCACCAAATCCTGATTGGACATGGTCTTGTATGTCAGGCATAGGTCACCTGTAAGTAGGCAGTATGCTACTGAATAAAGCTGGATTTCCTTTAGTCTGGAAGCATATGACATGTGTTGTAGACCCTTGATCCTCTTGGTAAGGTACTTTTGGGGTCTCTCCAGCTGTTGCAAGTGCTGGGTGAGGTACATACCAAATGGGCCTTTGTATGCAATCATGGGCCTGATAAGGGAGATGTATAGGGGTACAATGACCTCCTCTGATCTGGATGGAAAACCCTTCATGATAAGGTGGGCAAGATAGAAAGTCTTTCTAACCACTTTGGCAACATGAGTGTCAAACAAGAGGTCACTATCTACATGGGTCCCCAGGTGTCTGAATTGTTTTCTGTGCTCAGTGGGTTGCTGTCTATGTATTGATTTGTGGGTACTTTGTTCCTCCCAAAGGGGATGACTACACATCAGTTGCATTCAGTTTCAGGCCATGATTCCAGCACCAGCTATCTGTCTTTGTGACGGCATTCTGTAGGATGTGTGTGCCGGCTGATGTATTCACTATGGTGCCTAGGTTGCAGTCATCTGCAAACTTTGTCAGCCACAACCCTCCTATGTTTGCTTTCACATCTGAAAAGTAAATGCCAAATAAGAGGGGTCCCAGGACACATCCTTGTGGGACACCACTTGTGACTGGCTTTGAATCTGACAAGGCACCTGCAATGTTGACTTTATGGGTTCTGTTTATTAGCCATTTTGCAACCTATCCTGTGACATATGGTTTTATATTTCAGCTGTTGAGCTTGTCTATGATGCCTGAGTGGGGTATTGTGTCAAAGGCCTTAGCCAAGTGCAGGTAGGCTGTGTGGACTGCGTAGCCCTCATCAATGACCCTACTGACAGTTTCAAAATAGTCAACTAGGTGCAAAAGGCAGGATCTGCCCTGTACAAAGCTGAACTGGGTGGGATCAAGGGTCTGTAGGTCACCAATGTCTCTGTTTAAGAGCTCCATAATGACTCTTTCCATAGCTTTGCAGACAAGGCTGGTTAAGCTTGTGTGGTGGTAGTTCCCAGGGTCTGTGGAGGTATCTCCTTTGTGGAGTGGGACCACTGTTGCTGTACGCCAGTGTTCAGGTACATATCCTGTAGCAAGGCTAAGGTTAAATAGCATTTGTATATACGGGTGTAGCTCCTTCTGGAGTTCACATAGCATGCAACTGGGGATACCATCAGGTCCCATTGATGCTGTGTTCTTGTCTTTGCTGAGTGTGGCTCTCACATGGACATCTGAGATGACAGTGAGGTTACATTCAGCTGTGATAACTATCTTCTTTTGGGGGTGAGGGAGGGGGGAAATTGCACTGAACCTGTTGGCCAGAATGTTGCCAATATCTGTCAGGTCACTGAAATATATGTTGTTGTGTACCAACTCTGAGCATATCTGAGGGTTCCCACCCAGGTTTCTGACATAACTGAAGAAGGCAGTGTGGTTATCTTTATTGTTTTTGGTGATTTATGTCTCAAAGTTGACCTTGGATGTCTTTATGATAGAATGTAGCTTTTTACTAGTGCTGATCACAGCTGCCTTCCCTTTAGGAGATGTAGCTCTGTCTTGCATTAGTATCCTTCATCTGTTATACAGTTTGTTTATGGCTGGGGTCCACCAGACAGGCCACTTTCCCTTGGTGGAAAGGGTCTTGGTTTTATTTGTGATTGCATGGTCCATGCTTTCTTGGAGATGTCCATAGAAAGCGTCTGTGAAGGAGTCACCATTGTGTGTTGTGGTTTCCACTGGCCCAGTGGGCTTAAAGGATACCATCTCAGTCTGAAGAAGTGTGAAGTCAGCTTTTGAGATGTTTGTCACTATACTCTTTGTATTATACTAGCACCGACACAAGTGTAGACAATTTCCAAGAATCCATCAAACAAAATGGACATGCAAAATGTAACACTTCCACAAGAGGGGTAAGCATACTGGATGTGATAATCAGAAATATGTGTACTGGATGTCAAGATGAGAAGTGTATCCCTCACTGGTAAGACCAGACCATAGAGTAATCACACTGTAGTTACACATCCTGACCCCAGTCCCTGGCCAGATTACCACAGTGAAACACATGTATAAAGCATAGCTTGCACCCCTACAAACCAATGTGGAATCCATGAAAGGCCCTGTGCAAGTCCAGAATATGGGACACACTGCAGAACATGTTATACAGGCATACCATGAACACAGCCAAGAGTGCTTGGAGTCTGCGATCACAAATAACAACAAGACACAATGCCATACACCTAGGCATCTGGCATGCTGGACTCCAGCCATTACTAAACCATTGAAGAGAATGAGGAAGCTACCACATGATAGATCAAACATAAAAAGTGAAGTAATCAGTGATCACTAGTATGGCAATAAAATGTGTCCACACATACAATCCACTAAGGCCAGGCAAAACAGGTAGAATCTGTGAATCCAGTGGCAATGTGACACCTGTCCCAAGTACACACACAACAACAACTCACCCCAATAAATACAAATATATGTGATAGACACAACCAGGTAGCCAAACCGGAGCCTGAGCACCCCCAAATCAGTACTGTCAAAACTAGTCAGGAGGACAAGGTAACCACATACACCACAAACCCAGTCCCACATAGACCTACGACTGTAAACCAAACACATAAACACAAAAACATTCCCAGAGGCCCTAATTACAAACACACAACACCAACACAAGCCTCCAAAGCAGACATCCAATAAAACAACCTCCAGACATAGCACATGTAACACATAGTACACAAAGCTGGTGTGCCAAACAGTCACAGGACAGAGGGAGAAACAACATGCCTGATACAGTTGTAATAGGTGACTCCATAGTGAGACATGCTGCTGTTCCAGGGATGGCTTGCACCTGTTACCCATGAGCGTCTGGATATTGCCTAAGGCTTTTGCAACCTACAGAGATCCTTTCATAGGCAAGGCTGAAAAGACTAACCCACCACCATAGAAAACAAAACTGGAAAGAAACAGAAGGGTAATGCTGATCAATGCCAGATGTGTAAACCTCAATATGCATGCTCCTGAGGCCCTCCCCAGTACGGAGAACATTGATGCCTGTCCAGTGATAGAAACCTGCTGCAAGCCTCATGACAGCACACCAGCACTACCAGGTAATACCACATATCATGTGTTATGGCCACAAAACCTGTAACAAAACATAAAAGGAGGGTGAGTATTCATATTCAGCACAGACACCTATATGTCCAGTTAACTAACAATGTTTATGTCATTGCAGTCCACCCATGTGCAACTAACCATAGGCAAGACTGCTGTACAGTCTGTAGCATGCTACAGATCACACTCTCACACACAGAAACCCCACCCCACTGTCCTGAAGACAGTGGACAGTATGAATGTACCACCAAATACAAAACAAGGTACACACAAATTACCACATAGGTGGTAAACCATTATGTATGGAAGGAGTAATCAGGGACCTAGTGACACAAGTGGACAGTCACCTGTTATGTGACAGTCACATCGCCAATTTGTCTAGGAAGACTGTCTATATTGGACACTGTATCATGAAAGGATTCACATCTACGTCAACAAAGGTCATTGTGCCCCTATACTGTTCCCTTATCAGACCATATTGTAGTACAATGCATCATTTGGGATGTACATTACCTGGCACCTGCAGCAGTTAGAAAGACCTCAAAGGTACCTCAGCAAAAATCAGAAAGGGTCTCAAATATATCTCATATGCTGCCTGGCTGTAGACACCACAGCTGAATGCAGTCACATACTGCCTACACAGAGGCATTGTATGTCTGTTGTACAAGTTCATAGGTTCATAGGTTCATACTAGGCTATCTGCCCTAGGGCATTTATAAGCCTAGCCAGAGTGTGTGTGGCTTTCACCACCCCTTAGGTGAGAATACTATACCCATTAGTTTGCTGTGTCTCTGTCCAGCAGTGACACAGAGATGATTCCCGGGGTAAACCTATGATCTCCCATCCACTTGTCAAGATTTCTCTTGAACAGAGTCAGTGAGGGGCTCTGCCTCACATGGAATGGGATTCTGTTCCATAGTGTAGGGAGTCTCTGGGTGATGAATCTGTCCCTCCAGCATGTCCTATTTATATCCGTGTTGAGGTTTAAGTGTCTTGCTCTTGTGGCTCTGGTGGATTTGGATGTTTTGAGGTGGAGCATGTCCATTAATTCCGGGTTGGACATGGCCTTGTATGTCAGGCACAGATCACCTCTGAGCAGACGGTATGCGACTGAATAGAGCTGGAGTTTCTTCAGTCGGGCAGCGTATGACATATGTTTGAGCCCCTTTATCCTTTTGGTGAGGAACTTTTGGGGTCTTTCCAATTGCTGCAGGTGTTGGGTAAGGTACATTCTGAATGGGGCATTGTATTCAATCATTGGTCTGATAAGTGAAGAGTACAGGGGTACAATGACCTCTCCTGATCTGGATGTGAATCCCTTCATGATCAGGTGGGCAATGTAGAAGGTCTTCCTAACCACTTTGGCAATGTGAGTGTCAAAAGAGAGGTTATTGTCAACTTGGGTCCCCAGGTCCCTGATAACTTCTTCCATGTTTAATGGATTACCACCTATGTGGTAAGTAGGGGTTATCTTGTTTTTCCCAAAGGGTATGACTATACATTTTTTGGCATTTAGCTTAAGGCCATGGCTCTGGCACCAGTAATCCATTTCTATGAGACCTCTCTGGAGGATGTCTGTGTCTGATGGAGTGTCAATTATGGCACCCAGTTTGCAGTCATCTGCATATTTTGTCAGCCACAATCCCCCTATGTTTGCCTGCACTTCAGAAAAATAAATGCCGAGCAAGAGGGGGCCCAGGACTGCGCCCTGTGGGACACCGCTCGTAACCGGCTTAGAGTCTGACATGGCACCAGCAACTCTAACCCTGTGGGTTCTGTCCTTGAGCCAGTTTGCAACCCATCTTGTGACATATGGGTTTACATCTAAGCTGGTGAGCTTTTCTATGATGCCCAAATGGGGTATTGTGTCGAACGCTTTTGCTAGGTCAAGGTAGGCTGTCTGAACTGCCTTACCCTCATCAATGGCCTTAGTGACTGTTTTGAAAAAGTCGACCAAGTTCAAGAGGCAGGATCTGCCCTTGACAAAGCCAAATTGGGTAGGATCCAGTGTCTGTAGGTCCCCAATGTCTTTATTTATGAGTTCCATTATGATCCTCTCCATAGCTTTGCAGACAAGGCTTGTCAAGCTTATGGGGCGGTAATTTCCAGGGTCCGTAGAAGCACCGCCTTTGTGGAGTGGGACCACAGTTGCCGACGCCATTCTTTGGGTACGTATCCTCTAGTAAGGCTAAGATTAAACAGCAGCCTTATGTGTGGGTTTAGTTCCTCATTGAGTTCATGTAGCACACAGCCGGGGACACCATCTGGTCCCATTGATGCTGTGTTTTTTGCTTTAGAGAGAGCAGCTCTCACCTGGGCAGCTGAGATGTTTGGGAGGCTAGACTCTGGTGGGATAGATATTTCTCATTTTGGGGGGGAGGGAGGGGAGAAATTTGCACTGAACCTGTCTGCCAGTATGTTGGCAATGTCTGTGGGTTCAGTGATTTTTGTATCATTTTGGACTAATTCTGAGCATATCTGGGAGTTTCCACCCAGGTTTCTAACATAGCTAAAGAAGGTCTTATGATTGTCTTGTGTGTCTTTAGGGATTTTTCCCTCAAAGTTGGCCTTGGATGATTTTACGAGTGATCGTAGTTTTTTGCTAGTATTGATCAGAGATGCCTTCCCTTTTAGGGATTTTGCTCTGTCATGTAGTAGCTTTCTCCTCTTGTTGTAGAGTTTGTTTATGGCTGGGGTCCACCAGACCAGGCGCCTGCCTTTGGTGGAAAGGGTCTTGATTTTATTAGGGATTGCTTGATCCAAAGTCCATGTCCAACACAGAAGTAATGGGCATGCTCCACCCCAGAAAACTCAAAGCCATCGGAGCTGTGTGAGTCAGAGATGTCAACCTTAACACATAATCAAATAGGATGTGCTGGAGGGACAGATACCTAACCCTGAGTCTCTCCACACCCTGGAACAGAATATCACTGCATGTTAGGCAGAGCCCCTCACTGACACTCTTCAACAGGAAGTTAGCAAAATGGATGGATAATTGTAGATGTACACTGGGGGTCTTTACTGTGTCATGTCCAGACAGAGGCACAGCTAAGTAAATCATAAATGGCCACTTAGCTAAAACCTACAGAGATCCTTTCAGGCAAGGCTGAAAAGACTAACCCACCACCATAGAAAACAAAACTGGAAAGAAACAGAAGGGTAATGCTGATCAATGCCAGATGTGTAAACCTCAATATGCATGCTCCTGAGGCCCTCCCCAGTACGGAGAACATTGATGCCTGTCCAGTGATAGAAACCTGCCGCAAGCCTCATGACAGCACACCAGCACTACCAGGTAATACCACATATCATGTGTTATGGCCACAAAACCTGTAACAAAACATAAAAGGAGGGTGAGTATTCATATTCAGCACAGACACCTATATGTCCAGTTAACTGACAATGCTTATGTCATTGCAGTCCACCCATGTGCAACTAACCATAGGCAAGACTGCTGTACAGTCTGTAGCATGCTACAGATCACACTCTCACACAGAAACCCCACCCCACTGTCCTGAAGACAGTGGACAGTATGAATGTACCACCAAATACAAAACAAGGTACACACAAATTACCACATAGGTGGTAAACCATTATGGAAGGAGTAATCAGGGACCTAGTGACAAGTGGACAGTCACCTGTTATGTGACAGTCACATCGCCAATTTGTCTAGGAAGACTGTCTATATTGGACACTGTATCATGAAAGGATTCACATCTATGTCAACAAAGGTCATTGTGCCCCTATACTGTTCCCTTATCAGACCATATTGTAGTAAAATGCATCATTTGGGATGTACATTACCTGGCACCTGCAGCAGTTAGAAAGACCTCAAAGGTACCTCAGCAAAAATCAGAAATGGTCTCAAATATATCTCATATGCTGCCTGGCTGTAGACACCACAGCTGAATGCAGTCACATACTGCCTACACAGAGGTATTGTATGTCTGTTGTACAAGTTCATAGGTTCATAGGTTCATACTAGGCTATCTGCCCTAGGGCATTTATAAGCCTAGCCAGAGTGTGTGGCTTTCACCACCCCTTAGGTGAGAATACTATACCCATTAGTTTGCTGTGTCTCTGTCCAGCAGTGACACAGAGATGATTCCCGGTAACCTATGATCTCCCATCCACTTGTCAAGATTTCTCTTGAACAGAGTCAGTGAGGGGCTCTGCCTCACATGGAATGGGATTCTGTTCCATAGTGTAGGGAGTCTCTGGGTGATGAATCTGTCCTCCAGCATGTCCCCGTTATATCCGTGTTGAGGTTTAAGTGTCTTGCTCTTGTGGCTCTGGTGGATTTGGATGTTTTGAGGTGGAGCATGTCCATTAATTCGGGTTGGACATGGCCTTGTATGTCAGGCACAGATCACCTCTGAGTAGACGGTATGCGACTGAATAGAGCTGGAGTTTCTTCAGTCGAGGGCAGCGCATGACATGTTTGAGCCCTTTATCCTTTTGGTGAGGAACTTTTGGGGGTCTTTCCAATTGCTGCAGGTGTTGGGTAAGGTACATTCTGAATGGGGCATTGTATTCAATCATTGGTCTGATAAGTGAAGAGTACAGGGGTACAATGACCTCTCCTGATCTGGATGTGAATCCTTCATGATCAGGTGGGCAATGTAGAAGGTCTTCCTAACCACTTTGGCAATGTGAGTGTCAAAGAGAGGTTATTGTCAACTTGGGTCCCCAGGTCCCTGATAACTTCTTCCATGTTTAATGGATTACCACCTATGTGGTAAGTGGTTATCTTGTTTTTCCCAAAGGGTATGACTATACATTTTTGGCATTTAGCTTAAGGCCATGGCTCTGGCACCAGTAATCCATTTCTATGAGACCTCTCTGGAGGATGTCTGTGTCTGATGGAGTGTCAATTATGGCACCCAGTTTGCAGTCATCTGCATATTTTGTCAGCCACAATCCCCCTATGTTTGCCTGCACTTCAGAAAAATAAATGCCGAGCAAGAGGGGGCCCAGGACTCGCCCCTGTGGGACACCGCCAGAATCGCTTAGAGTCTGACATGGCACCAGCAACTCTAACCCTGTGGGTTCTGTCCTTGAGCCAGTTTGCAACCCATCTTGTGACATATGGGTTTACATCTAAGCTGGTGAGCTTTTCTATGATGCCCAAATGGGTATTGTGTCGAACGCTTTGCTAGGTCAAGGTAGGCTGTGTGAACTGCCTTACCCTCATCAATGGCCTTAGTGACTGTTTTGAAAGTCGACTAAGTTCAAGAGGCAGGATCTGCCCTTGACAAAGCCAAATTGGGTAGGATCCAGTGTCTGTAGGTCCCCAATGTCTTTATTTATGAGTTCCATTATGATCCTCTCCATAGCTTTGCAGACAAGGCTTGTCAAGCTTATGGGGGGGTAATTCCAGGGTCCTAGAAGCACCGCCTTTGTGGAGTGGGACCACAGTTGCCGTGACGCCATTCTTTGGTACGTATCCTGTAGTAAGGCTAAGATTAAACAGCAGCCTTATGTGTGGGTTTAGTTCCTCATTGAGTTCATGTAGCACATGGGCCGGGACACCGTCTGGTCCCATTGATGCTGTTTTGCTTAGAGAGCAGCTCTCACCTGGGCAGCTGAGATGTTTGGGAGGCTAGACTCTGGTGGGATAGATATTTCTCATTTTGGGGGAGGAGGGAAATTTGCACTGAACCTGTCTGCCAGTATGTTGGCAATGTCTGTGGGTTCAGTGATTTTGTATCATTTTGACTAATTCTTGAGCATATCTGGGAGTTTCCACCCAGGTTTCTAACATAGCTAAAGAAGGTCTTATGATTGTCTTGTGTGTCTTTTAGGATTTTTCCTCAAAGTTGGCCTTGATGATTTTATGAGTGATCGTAGTTTTTTGCTAGTATTGATCAGAGATGCCTTCCCTTTTAGGGATTTTGCTCTGTCATGTAGTAGCTTTCTCCTCTTGTTGTAGAGTTTGTTTATGGCTGGGGTCCACCAGACCAGGCGCCTGCCTTTGGTGGAAAGGGTCTTGATTTTATTAGGGATTGCTTGATCCAAAGTCCATGTCCAACACAGAAGTAATGGGCATGCTCCACCCCAGAAAACTCAAAGCCATCGGAGCTGTGTGAGTCAGAGATGTCAACCTTAACACATAATCAAATAGGATGTGCTGGAGGGACAGATACCTAACCCTGAGTCTCTCCACACCCTGGAACAGAATATCACTGCATGTTAGGCAGAGCCCCTCACTGACACTCTTCAACAGGAAGTTAGCAAAATGGATGGATAATTGTAGATGTACACTGGGGGTCTTTACTGTGTCATGTCCAGACAGAGGCACAGCTAAGTAAATCATAAATGGCCATAATATTCACATAGCAAGGGGTGGCAAAAGCCGCACACACTGTGGCTAGGCTTACAAATGCCCTAGGGTGGATAGCCTAGTATGAACCTATGAACCTATTATGATACAAATTGTACAGGACACTAAGGATAACCCCAAGGCTGCTGCAACTGATGGTAGTAAGCGTGTTGTGAATTCCCAGATATGCTCTGGATCACACAAATATTACAAACAATATACCAAACACACACACGTATTGCCAACATACATCCTGACAGGTGCAGTGCAAACCCCCCCCCTCATAATGCAAAATATTTTCCCAGCAGACTGCTGCCTCCTGACATTATGTCAGCCTTACCACAGGATATGTACCCAAAGAGCAGTGTACAACAACAGTGGTTGTTCTCAAGAAAGGTGTCGCCTGAATGGATACTAAAACAACCACCACAGAATCCTGAGAAGCTTGGTCTGCACAGCTATGGAAAGGATCAGCATGTACCGCAGACATAAAGATATTGGGGATCTATTGACACCCGACCCTACCCAATGTGGGTTTATTAAGTGCAGACCCTGCCCCTAAACATGTGTGACTCAGTTGAAACAGTAATTGAGGTCACTGATGAGGGCAATGTGGTCCACACAGTGTAGCTGGACCTTGCAAAGCCTTCCATACAATACCCTACGTGTTCAATATAGATCTGCTCACCAGCTTATATATACACCCCAATGTCACTAGAGGGGTTGCAAACCAGACCAACGACAGAACTGACATGGTCAGACATGCTGCAGCCATGTCAGACTACAAACCACATATAGGTTCATAGGTTCATAGGTTCACACTAGGCTATCTGCCCAAGGGCATTTATAAGCCTAGCCCATAGCTATGTGGCTTTCGCCACCCCTTTAGTTTGAATAAAACTATGCCTATTATTTTGCTGTGCCTCTGTCAAGCAGTGACACTGAAGTAATCCCTGGGGTATATCTGCGATCTCCCATCCATTGGTCAAGATTCCTCTTGAACAAGGCCAGCGAGGTGCTCTGCCTCACATGTACTGGGATTTTGTTCCACAGCATAGGGAGTCTCTGGGTGATGAATTTGTCCCTCCAGCACGTTCTATTAATAACAGTGTCAAGGTTTAAGTCTCCCGCCCTTGTGGTTCTGAGGATCTAGATTTTTGAGGTGAAGCATATTCATCAAATCTGGGTTTGACATGGCCTTATATGTCAGGGACAGGTCACCTCTGAGCAAGCGGTATGGGACTGAATAGAGCTGGAGTTCTTTCAGTCGGGCAGCATAAGACATATTTTTGAGACCCTTTATCCTTTTGGTGAGGAACTTTTGGGGCCTTTCCAGCTGCTGCAGGTGTCGGGTCAGATACATTCCGAATGGGGCATTGTACTCAATCATAGGTCTAATAAGTGATGAGTACAGGGGGGCGATGACCTCCCTTGATCTAGATGTGAATCCCTTCATGATCAGGTGGGCAATGTAGAAGGATTTCCTAACTACTATAACAGGTATCCCACAAAGCTTGGTCCTGGGACCTTCCCCGTCTGGTATATATGCCCCATAGGTACAGGCCAACATGTAAGGACTGTGCCTGAACATGTTTGCAGAAGACTACAAACCGCCCAACATATCTGACACTCCAGCTGACACAAGCATCCCACAAAAGGGCCACATAGAAACAGACAACCGGTGCCATAGCCATGTCAGCATGTTAAATGGAGAAAACTGTATAGTCAACCTCTGTGGATATACAGTAAGTGACCACCAATTACCACATAGGTGTTAACCCATTGCATACTTAACATGTAATGACAGACCTGGGTACACAAGGTGATAGATATCCTGCATTGGACAAACATGTGGCTGTAGTGTTAACAGAAACAATCCATATACCAACCTAATCATGAAGGTTATGACATCTAGATAAGGGGAGGTCATTGTGGTTCTGCAGTTATCCTTCATCAGCGTTACAATTGACCACAACAGCCCTGTGGGTGTACCTCAGCAGACACCTCCATCAACTGTAAAGTCCACAACAGTACCTCACCAGGAGTATCAAAGAGCTTGAACAGATGTAATGTGTTGCCTGATTAAACAAAGTGCAACTCCACACACTGCCATGCTGGCCACCCAGACGCAAGCTCTGCCTGATGTAGAAAGCCATGTCCAAGCTGGAATCAATGAACATGCTGCACCTTGTACAATCTGAATGGCAGTGAGCTATGCACATGAGGGACCTGAACCCCAGCACCGCCATACATAGGACAAGCTGTACTGCATTATCCATAACACAGAGGCCACCCCCACGCATGAGTAAACTACCAGTACAGGTTATCCATAGAGTCACTTGTTGATTCTCCTCAACAGGAATCTTAATGAGTGGATGGGAGATGGTAGCTTTACCCTGGGTATCACTGTTATGTCAAGGGTAGACAGAGGCACAGTATACTAAACAAGACATATGTCATGGCAAACTACACTACAATGTGTCCAAGGACAAACACACTCTCTGACTAGCATTAGAAATGGCCTAGGGCACATTGGTAGTGTTTGCCAATGTACACCTATGTTGTGGAATACACTACTGATGTTGGATGAGGCTGTTGTAAGTAGTTAATATCTGAACATAATGCAACATGGTCAGATAGGTTCATAGGTTCATAGGTTTATACTAGGCTATCTGCCCTAAGGCAGTTATAAGCCTAGCCCAGAGTTTTGTGGCTTACGCCACCCCTTATATGGAAACAATACTGTGCCCATTAGTTTGTTGTGCCTCTGTCCAGCAGTGACACAGAGACGATTCCCGGGGTAAACCTATGATCTCCCATCCACAGGTCAAGATTCCTCTTGAACAGAGCCAGCGAGGTGCTCTGCCTCACATGGACCGGGATTCTATTCCACAGCATAGGGAGTCTCTGAGTGATAAATCTATCCCTCCAGCATGTCCTACTTATATCCCTGCTAAGGTTTAAGTCACTTGCCCTAGTGGTTCTGGTGGATTTGGTGTTTCTGAGGTGGAGCATGTCCATTAATTCCTGGTTGGACATGGCCTTGCATGTCAGGCACATGTCACCTCTGAGCAGACGGTATGTGACTGAATAGAGCTGGAGTGTCTTCAATCTGGCAGCATATGACAGATGTTGGAGTCCCTTTATCCTTTTGGTGAGGGACTGTTGGGGTCTCTCCAATTGCTGTAGATGTCGGGTGAGATACATCCCGAATGGGGCATTGTACTTGATCATTGGTCTGATAAGTGAAGAGTACAGGGGAACAATGACCTCACTAGATCTGGATGTGAATCCCTTCATGATCAGGTGGGCAATGTAGAAGGTCTTTCTAACCACTTTAGCAACGTGAGTGTCAAAAGAAAGGCCACTGTCAACCTGGGTCCCCAGGTCCATGATAACCTCTTCTGTGCTTAGAGGATTGCCACCTGTATGGTAGCTTGGGGTTACCTTGCTTTTCCCGAAGGGTATGACTATACATTTTTTGGCATTTAACTTCAGGCCATGGCTCTGGCACCAGCTATCAGTTTCCGTGAGTCCCTTCTGAAGGATATCCGTGTCTGATGCACTTTCCACTATGGCGCCCAGTTTGCAGTCATCTGCAAACTTTGTCAGCCAAAGTCCTCCCATGTTGGCCTGTACTTCTGAGAAGTAGATGCCGAACAATAGCGGGCCAAGGACTGAGCCCTGTGGGACACCACTTGTGATCGGCTTGGAGTCTGACATAGCGCCAGGAACTCTAACCCTGTGGGTCCTGTCCTTAATCCAGTTTACAACCCATCTTGGTGACATATGGGTTTACATTTAAGTTGGCAAGTTTTTCTACAATACCCGAGTGGGGTATTGTGTCGAAAGCCTTTGCAAGGTCAAGGTAGGCTGTATGGACTGCCTTTCCCTCATCAATGGCCTTCGTGACTGTTTTGCAGAAGTCGACCAAGTTCACAAGGCATGATCTGCCCTTGACAAAGCCAAACTGGGACGGGTCCAATGTCTGCATGTCCCCTATATCTTTGTTTATGAGCTCCATTATGATCCTCTCCATAGCTTTGCAGACTAAACTTGTTAAGCTTATGGGGCGGTAAATACCAGGGTCCGTAGAGGCACCGCCTTTGTGCAGATGTGCACAACTGGACCCTAACCAGGCTGCTGTGCTCACTATGGAAATGTAAAGCAGTGATAGGACTAAAGCCCAGGATACTGTCCACCACAGTGAAAGTACTGAACCACTACACTATACAGTACTACAGTGTTAGGTCAGTATGAACGGATGTTGACAATTGTATGCAATGTATCCCATGCAAAACCTGCAGGCACAGTATAATCCCTGTTGTGTTCACACAAAAAGCATTTGGACAGTAACTACACAACATGACACAGAACACACAACCTTATACTGGAGATATTTGTTGAAGTTCACACTCATCCACAAATGTGATGGGCTGCAGAGTTCAACATATGGAAAGCTCACACTGGGCATGCTCACACACTTCTTTTACACAACATGCCATGGGAAGGCTGAACTGGGCATGCTCACACATTTAGTCCAAATATCAGTTTAGCATTTTGCCACATATATCTGGTATATGTACGTGTTATTCCAGTAACCAACAACATTATAGCAATCTGACCAGTGCTCACACTTAGATGACTACAGAGATATACATGATATAGTGGATTTCCCCCATATGCAAACATCGTCCACAGATACACAAGTTGTTCATACAAACAGGAACTGTTATGGCAATAAAGACCTGCAAACACTGCTATCAGCACCAAATAATGTGCATCTGACAGTTAAACATATGGGTGTAGAGGGCAACACTAGGCTGTTTGCCCTAGGGAATGGCAGCTTATCCAGAGTGTATGTGTGTGGGTGATTGTGGTTGGTCTGTGTGCAAGTCTGTGTGAGGGAAATGTTCCTCTTAGCAACTGGGAAAACACACCACAGGATGCTCATTCCCCTTTCTAAACACTGATGATGTCAGCACCCTATAAGTATATCAGGAGAAAAGAAACCTCCCAGTAATCTGAATAGCACGCTCTGCTTATGTGTCCTTCTCTAGTGTCATAACATAGTTAGGTAGGGGTTTGAATCCAGCAAGTGGCAAGTGTGTATGAGTGGGGGTAAGTGTGTATGAAAGAAACATCCCTTTTGGCAACTGTGAAAACACACCACAGGATGCCCATTCCCCTTTCTAAACACTGATGATGTCAGCACCCTATAAGTATATCAGGAGAAAAGAAATCTCCCAGTAATCTGAATAGCACGCTCCGCTAATGCGTCCATCTCTAGTGTCATAACATAGTTAGGTAGGGGTTTGAATCCAGCACGTGGGAAGTGTGTGTCTGGGGTGCTAAGTATGTGTGTATGAAAGGAGCATCTCTTTTGGCAACTGTGAAAACACACCACAGGATGCCCATTCCCCTTTCTAAACACTGATGATGTCAGCACCCTATAAGTATATCAGGAGAAAAGAAACTTCCCAGTATTCAGAATAGTGCGCTCTGCTAATGCGTCTGTCTCTAGTGTCATAACATAGTTAGGTAGGGGTTTAAATCCAGCAAGTGTGTGTCAGGGGAGTAAGTGTGTATGAAAGGAACATCCCTTTTGGCAACTGTGAAAACACACCACAGGATGCCCATTCCCCTTTCTAAACACCGATGATGTCAGCACCCTATAAGTATATCAGGAGAAACGAAATCACCCAGTAATCCTAATAGCGCATGATGCAAATGCGTCTGTCTCTAGTGTCATAACGTAGGTAGGTAGGGGTTTGAATCCAGCACGTGTGTGAGGGGGATAAGTGTGCATGTAAAGAACATCCCTTTTGGCAACTGTGAAAACACACCACAGGATGCCCATTCCCCTTTCTAAACACTGATGATGTCAGCACCCTATAAGTATATCAGGAGAAAAGAATTTTCACAGTAATGCGAATAGTGGGCTCCGCTAATGCGTCCGTCTCTAGTGTCATAACATAGCTAGGTAGGGGTTTGAATCCAGCAAGTGTGTATGAAGGGGGGTACATGTGTATGAAAGAAATATCCCTTTTGGCAACTGGGAAAACACACTACAGGATGCACATACCCCTTTCTAAACAATATCACAAGTATTTATGGCTTTTGATTCCAGACATGTCACGTGTGTTTTGCTCACACAGAATGCCCATGTGTGCGGGTTGTTTCTCACAATAATGCATGACATCGATTAAACCAGTTATGGCAATGCACACATGATGTATGTGTGTGCCAAATACACATATGTACCTGTGACCTTCAATAGTTACCATGTGTGATGCCTGCCACATGTGCATACATGGTATTTGCACTGGGTAACATTATGACTGCGGTCTTCTGTGCAGGTGCTGCATGTGGGATGTGTATATACAGTGTGAGATGTAGATGCTATCAACCTAGTAGTGAGGGATACACACGTGGTCTGGGGCATATAGTCTACATGTTGTTGATGAAGAGGTGCTGCATGTTTTCACCTGTTGTGGGAGTGGTAAGAAGTTGTTCCATAGCAATGCAGTGACCGCATGCTGAGAACCTTTCAGCTAGGGTGTTCTAGCTACAGTAATTCATTAGCATTCAGTAATATGTCAGCATTCCTGGTGAGGGTATGATGCCAACCAAGGTCAGGGTTCTACCAGCCTATGCCACTTGCTCAGTGAGCCCTTCCATGTTCCCTATCATGTATCCCAGTGAGGGACATCACACATCAGCTGTAGTGGCATGGACAATGACTGAGTCATATGTGTCCATGCATCTGACTGACCTGTATGCTTGTGTTATGTGGTGGACCATAGTACCCCATGAGCATATCACTGTGACCTTCACCTTGTCCAGCCTGGTGAGCATGACCTCACTGTACTGGACAATAAAAGTACCTAACACAACTGCAGCAGTAGTGTTGTATAGCTGTACAGACTGTGCTTGTTTGGCACACAGGATTTGTGTGCTATGTGTTATGCGTGCTGTGTTCAGGCCTAACGTATGCCTGTGTGCCAGTTGCAGAGGTGTCTGCCACTCAGGCAGGATGCTATTCTTAGGCTCCACGAATGGCCCGGTGTGTTCCCGTGCTTGTATTGCTGTCAGTGTAGGTCCACATCAGACTGGTATTGCAATCACTGTAGTATTTCATGCCACCTGACAGGTTATGCCAGTACTGGGTTCAGAGTGCGTAGTCCACAGTTTGGCCATGTGTTTCCATCTCATACATGTGTTGTACATCCATGGGTAGGGGATAGGGTGACTGTGTACATGTGGCAGCTGTGACATTACTACATGACTCACATATTCCACAACTGTTCCATAGAGGTGACTGACAAATGACCTTTGCACATGCTACCATAGCATTGAGATTGCAATGGTGATTAACAGCACATAGGGCCAATGGTGAACAAGATACATAGGTTCATAGGTTCATACTAGGCTATCTGCCCTAGGGCATTTATAAACCTAGCCAGAATGTGTGTGGCTTTCACCATGCATTGTAAGTCTATCTTGCTATGCCCTTTTCCAAGGTTAGTATACTGTGCCTCTGTCTAACAGTGACACATAAGTGATACCCAGGGTAAACCTACAATGTCCCATCCAGTCATTAATATCCCTCTTGAAGACAGTCACTGAGTGACTCTGCCTAACCTCTATTGGGATAATATTCCAGAGTGAAGGGAGCCTCTGAGTTATGAATGTGTCCCTCCAGCATGTCCTATGTATATCACTCCTGCGGTTCAGGTCTTTCCAGCATGTAGCCTGATGGGATCTGCATATCCTGAGGTGCAGCATGACCATTAAGTCAGGGTTTGACATGGCTTTATATGTCAGGCACAGACTGCCTATGAAGAGGCAGTATGCCACTGAATAGAGCTGCTGTTTCTTTAACCAGTCAGTATGTGGCATCTGTTTGAGCCCTTTGATCCTCTTGTTGAGGTACTTTTGTGGTCTTTCCAGTTGCTGCAGGTGTCTGGTAAGGTGCATGCCGACAGGGGCATTGTAGTCAATTATGGGCATGATGAGGGATGAGTAAAGAGGCACAATGTCCTCCCCTGATCTACATGTGAATCCCTTCATGATGATGTGGCCTATATAAAATGTTTTCCTAACCACTTTGGCCATGTAGTTGTCAAATGAGAGAATGCTATCAACTTGTGTACCCCAAGGTCCATAATTCCTTCGTCTGCACTTAATGGATTAACACATATGTGGTACTTTGTGATCACTTCGTTTTTGACAAAGGGGGTGACTATACACTTTTTGGCATTCAGCTTGAGGCCATGGCTGTGGCATAAGTCGTGTGTTTCTAACAGGCCCTTTTGGAGGATGAGTGTGTTGGCTGGAGAGTTGATTATGGCGTCCGGTTTGCAGTCATCTGCAACTCGCTCAGCCACAGTCCTTCCATGTTGGCCTGTACCTCTGATAAATATATACTGAACAAGACAGATCCCAGGGCTGAGCCTTGTGGGATACCACTTGTAACTGGTTTTGAGGCTGACATGGCTCCAGCAATTCTAACCATGTGTGTTCTGCCCTTGAGCCACTGTGCAATATCTGTAGTGACATAGGGGTTAATATGTACACTGGTGAGCTTCCCTAGAATGCACAAGTGGGGTATTGTATCAAAGGCTTATGCAAGGTCCAGGTAGGCTGTGTAGACCACCTTCCCCTTGACAGTGGTCTTGGTGACTGTTTCAAAGAAATCAAACAGGTTTGAGAGGCAGGATCTGCCATTAACAAAGCCAAACTGTGTATGATGAAGTGTCTGTAGGTCCTCAATATCTATATTTATGAGGTTCATGATGATCCTTGCCATAGCTTTGCAGACCAAGCTATTCAGACGTATGGGGCGATAGTGTCCAGGATCCGTTAAGGCACCACCTACATGTAGAGGGACCACTGTTGCTGTACGCCACTCTTTGACCACATATCGTGTAGTAAGGCTGTGATTGAACAGTAGTGTTATGTCTGGGTGTAGCTCTTCTTGGGGTTCATGTAGAACACAGCCTGGGACACTGTCTGGTCCCATTGATGCAGTGTTTATTGCTTTGGAGAGGGCAGCTCTTACCTGAGCATCTGAGATGTCAGGGGGGCAGCACTCTGCTGGGAGAAATATTTGCCCTTTTGGTGTGGTGGGGGGAGAAGGTAGCAGTTAACCTGTCCACTAGGATGTTGGCAATGTCTGTGTGTTTGGTATTTCATGTGACATCTTGGACTACCACTGAGCATATCTGGGAATTACCACCCAGGTTCCTAACATAACTGCAGAAAGCCTTGTGATTATCCTCAGTGTCTTCTGGAATCTTCTCTCAAAGATGGCCTTAGACAATCTTATGAGTGCCTGTAGTTTTCTTCTAATACTCATCAGTGATGCCTTCACATGTTGGGGGTTTGTTGTATCATGTAGTAGCGTCATCCTTCTATTGTATAGTTTGTTTATGGCTGGTGTCCAGCACACAGGACGTCTGCCTTTGGAGGATTGGGTCTTGCTTTTATTTGTGATTGTATGAGCCATGTATTCCTGAAGGTGTCTTTAGAATGCCTTTATACAGGTATCTGCAGTCTGGTCCATATTTTCAACAGGCCTGGGGGCTTTGAAGGTTTCCACATCATTTATGAGGAGTGTGAACATGCTCGACATGAGTTGTTGACTGTATTCTTCTGTGCAGGGGGTGGCCTTGGGATGTGAATATCCAGTGAGATTAGTTTATGGTCTGATCTTACCAGTGAGGGATACACTTCTGGTCTGGAGCATAGAGTCCCCATGTTGGTGATGATCAGGTTCAGTATGTTTTCCCCTCTTGTGTGAGTGGTAACAAGTTGTTCCATAGCATATTGGTATATATATTCCAGTAATCTGTGGGCTAGGGTGTTGGAGCTACAGTCATGCTCCCAGTCTATGTTTGGGTAGTTTAACCCACCCAATATAATGGTGTATGGACAGACCTACATATTTCCAACTGTTTTCAGGAAAGCCAAGTGCGGTTCTCGTGTTTGTGGGGTGGTCTGTAGCAGGCTATAACCTGGAAGGCGGTTTTACCCATTGTTACTTGCATATGGATAGTCTCTGATGTTTGGTGCTTTGCCACCAACCTGGAGGTGTGGGTATCTTGGATGAATATCAATACATCCCCTCCTTTTGTGGTTTTGTGCAAGTTTTGGGCCTGAAAAGCATGGTATGAGGTATAACTTGGTAGTGCTGGAGTGCTGTTGGTAGCCCTGAATCCGGTATCTGTTACTGCACAGATAGTGATGTTCTCCATGCTGAGGAATGTTTTGAGTGTGTGCATCATCAGGTTTAGAGTCCTGCAGTGGCATATATGACTGCTTACGTGGACAGATGCCAGGTAAGTCATATGCAAAGTGTCACAGGCAACGTACATGTGCACAGGAGAAACAGTGACATTCTGTCAAGTGAGACATGAACATACATATAGTAAGCTATGCAGATGTCACTAGGAGTCCACATAAGCTGTGTACCTCTGCATGACAGGTCGGATCAGTATTCCAGGGTAACTGCAAGGAAACATGCATGCAAACATAGCTACTGTAAGCAGGGCTGCATGTAGTCCATTGTACAACAAACAAGCTGTACCACTTTCAGTAGGTAACACTGCAAATGCTCACCAGCTGACATATGAATACCTATGTCACCAAAGGTGATAATTACCAGACCACGGACAGAAATGACATGGCCAGACACGCTGCATCCCACATGAACACATATCTCAAGCAACACAGACCTCATAAAGCCAGTGTTCTTAACAGGCGCAGCCCATAAGGCCAAACACAATGTGTGACACACCTATAATAGGTGATGGCATAGTCAGACACACTGACGTCCCGCCCTCCAGACTGAGCAAGGTGAGGGTCACATTTAGCTACCTGTCGGGTGATAGAATGTGCCACATAACACAAGCACTCAGGTCACTCCACAGCAAGTATAAGTATGAGGCACTCATTGTCCATGCTGGTGTGAACAACCTGAGACATACCTCCCTGGACCACATGGAAAGAGACACAGAGGAGCTCTTACATCACCTTCTCAAACTCAGGAATCCCACACAGCCTTCATGACGACACAGGAGAATATAGATTTCTCTGCAAACACCATCATACTGGGTGACGTCAACTACCCAAACATAGACTGTGAACATTACACAAGACACAATACCCAAGCTCTAGGGTTCCCATAGTTCAGAAACTCTTTAGCTATGGAACAGGTAGTCAACATTCCCACAAGAGGGGAAAATATACTAGACCTGATCATCGCAATCATGAGTACAAAATGCTCACCACTTGAAGTATATCCTTCATTGTTGCAATCGAACCATATACTAATCACACTGGAGTACTGGATCCCCTACATATGCAAACCTCAAACACATCTATGTGTGTGTGTGGGAAATGCCCCTATTAGCAACTGTGACAGTACACTACAGGATGCAGATTCCCCTTTTGAAACACTGATGATGTCAGCACTCTATAACTATATTACCCGAATTAAAGCTCTCCAGTAATTTGTGTAGCGCGCTCTGCTAATGTGTCTTTCTCCAGTGTCATAACATAGTTAAGTAGGGGTTTGAATCCTGCAAAGGGAATGTATGTGAGTTAGTGCGAGTGGGGTTTGTGTGTGTGCATAATCCTGTGAGGGAAAAGTGCCTTTTGCCAACTGGGAGAACACACTACAGGGTGCACATCCCTCTTCCTAAACACAGATGATGTCAGCACCCTCTAAGTATAGCATTAGAAAAGATTTCTCCTACTAATGCAAATAGTGCACTCTGCTAATGTGGCTGTCTCTAGTGTCATAACACAGTTAGGTAGGGGTTTGAATCTTGCAAATGGAAAGTATGTGTTTTAGTGTGAGTGGGGTTGGTGTGTGTGCACAATGCTGGGGGTGGGATGTGGCTTTTGCCAAATGGGGCTATGCACTGCAGGGTGCACATTTCCCTTAACAAACAGTGATGTTGACAGCACCCTATACAGACAACATGGCAACAGACAACTGCCAGTACTCAGTATAGTGCTACATGCTACTGTAACATGCACATGTACCAGAATATACCTAGATAGTGTTTTGAAACCTGAATGTGGCAAGTGTGTGGATGTGGGATGTTTCTGTGTGTGCATTTCCATATGGAAAACATGTTTGATGTGGCAATCAGGGAACCACAGTACCTGATGCACATTACACTTTTAAACTAATGAGGTTGCCTGCACCCTGTGAATACAGGTAGAGAAGAGGACATCGGTAGTAATCCAAATAGTGCACTTTTCAAATGTGTACCTGTCATGTGTTGACAGCTACTCATGTAGAGTAATAAATAATGGAAATGGCAGGTGAGCATGTGCATGTGTGGGGGTAGCAGGGTGTGTATAAATGCATGTGTGACAGGACAGATACATATAGCTGAATCTACAATACAGCACATGATGCACATTCCCATAGTCAATGGTAGCATGTGATGGTGTGCAGCTGGTACACTTTGGTAAGTAGTATGGGTGCAGATAACATTTCAGGACATTCATACAGTTACTGCAGCAGGAATGCTGGGATATACACACAATCATAGTGGAACAGTGAACAGTTACCAACATGTTACTACTTATACACATCTATGTAGTCACCCTGTGCATCAGCAATGTGTTTACCTTTTCCTGCACTGATGTTGTAGTATGCATGAGGTTGCACAGTGTCATCATATGCACAGGGTGTGGGTTAGGTATGCCCAAGCCAGCCACTGGTAACACCAATTGACATGTGTGTGTATGTGTGTTTGTGAGGGGCAGCAGCACAGGGTGGACCAGTGTTGGTGCAGTGTGTGTGTGTGTATGTGTTTGCCCTAGGTGTTAAATTTCTGCATGTGTGTAAACACGCACACAGTTCCCACATAATGGCTGCCATGTACAGGGTTTTGTGGACAGCCACAGACTGCAACTGTCAGGTCATCCAGATCAGTGTCTGTGGGCACGGACACGGTACCTGTGCCTGGCAGGGGTGCTACGGACCGTTACCGGTACTAACCCAGACTGGGTACTGTCATCGGAAGCGGGTGTGTGTTGACTGGACACAGTTCCCTGTTGGGACCGTCCAGAGCCACATGCACGTGGTCTCCTGGGGCGTCCTGATGACAGCACTGACCCAGTATTGCTGGGGCTGCTGCTGGCAGTTGAGGTGCGTGAGTGGGCCTGTTGTCGTCCGCGGCGACTGCCAGCTGGTGCTGTTGCCGGCATACGGCCACGTCGACGCTGCAAACGCACACCATCACCCTGGCCCATGGACATCTGGTTGTGGAGCAGCTGTTGTATGTCCCCACAATGTCTGTCAACGACATCTGTGAAATTACGAATAGCATTCGCAATGTCACGCATGCCGTCTGTCATGGCTGTGTGACATGCTCTCAGCTCCCTCAGACCCTGTCTGGTGTACCTTTCCATACGCGCCTGTGCCTGCATAACAGTCCGAAACATAGTGGAGGTTGACATACCTCCTTGGGCACGTCGGCCAGAGGCAGTACGGTCAGGGATGCCCCCACGAGAACCCATGGGCGACTGTCTGCGTGGTCCCTTTGGAGGACCCTGCTCATGGCTGCTTTGTGGGGATGCATGTACCACAGGTACCACATTACCCTGATCTATGCCCAATATAGACTGTCCATCGCCTAGGGACAATGGTGACAAAGGATGTAATGGCATGATGACTGTGCGCATTGAAGGGGTTGACAGCTGTGTACTGTCAATTGGCTGACCAATGGCAGACCCAGACACACCTTCCTGCACCATTATAGACATTTCATCATCATCAGTACCTGGGGCACAAGATTCAGGTTCCCTGCTGCAGGTCACCAGAGCAGCACCAGAACCTATGGGAGGAAAACAGGGAACACAGGTTACAGTCTCACATATTTTACGGTGATGCACTTCAATACAAATGCACACATTCAGAAATGGACACATGCACTCATGGACACACACACACACATGCACACATGGGCACAGGCACACATGCACACATGCTCACCCCACAGTATACACACACATCAGTACTGAGTTACACTACTCTTACTATTATTATAAATTGTTTTTCAGGTAATGATAAACACACTCACCAGCATGTATGGCCTGCCTCGTTGCTAGATGGGAGGGACCTGGAAATATGAAGAAAGTAATGTCAGTGGGCACAAGTGTGCCATTTGTTTTGCATATGATACAGTACAGTAGTACACCAGTTCCCTTATACACATCAGCTGCTCATAATGTCAGTATCACACATGCACAATTACATATCATGATGACAGATACATACCACGTGCACACCTTATGCATGCATGAGGTAACAGTGTACAGAACAGTCATATGTACATATGGCATCTTACCTGCACGCTCAGTGTCTTGCTGCTGTGTGGATCCAACCTCCATCATTATGTAAGTCTGATGCTGTTGTTGTTCTGGGACTGGATCCACGACACTTAGCAGTACCCCCTCCTGTCTGGTGAGGGGGGGATGTGTGGCCACCCCCCCCCACCTGTGGCAACCTGTTGCCTGCGGATATCTGCAGCACGCTGGCAGACATTTCTAATCAAATCACTGCAGTGATGTCTCACCTGCTCATATGTCCTATCATGCATGCCAACATCATTTATCCTGCTGACAAGGTTTTGCCACAGTGCAGACCTCTCCTGCTGATTCTGGGTGGTGCGTGAAAACAGGATGTCATAGTCACTCACCAGGCTCTGGTGGATCACTTCGTCCTCTGCAGCAGAGTAGGCAGGGTTCCTTTTTGGACCCATATCTCCCTGGAAAAGTACACAAACAGGATATCAGCAGAGTATGTCAGCAATATATGGTACACATTCTATACATAAAGTATTAAAATTGTAGTTATTACTGCTTGGTTGTAACTTGACTAACGTGTAGCTATCATTCTACGTCTTTTGGATTAAGCACTTGGCCTTCAGACCAGTTGTTTTACATTAGGAAGGTTTGTGGCAAGCACTGTGGTGGCAGGACAGGTAGCTGTCATCCTTCTAAGTTGGGAACTGCTGATTGAGAGCCCAGTGTCCAAGTGTATTAGTTCTGGTATAAGCAGTTGGGCTTCAGGCCAGTTATTTAACATTAACAAGGTTTGTGGTCTGCACTCGTGTGAGAATAGGCTGTACTCTGCCATTCATAGCTGGGAACTTCTGGTTTAAGGTTTATAGTGCCTGCATATTTGAACTGTATCTTACTGACATTGGTACACCTTGTTTGCTGTTGCATACACTACATCCAAGCCTCCTGAATCTAGCTTTGTTTATATGCTTGTTATTTGTTAGCTTGTTATTTCACTGGTATGCTAATTCCACATAATACACAGCTTCTCAGCACTTCTGTGAATCACTACTGATATCTGCATCACTTACTGTACTTATTTCCTTGTTACACTTGACAGAAAGTGACTGCTTGTTGTTTTTGCATTTACTTAATTGTCACACATTGCACTTAAGTTACCTGGCAGTTGCTCACTGAAGCTATTATATCAGTCAGCAGTAGAAATTAATATCAGTACACCCTCACTCCCCACATCAATATCTGTGCAGTAACAGAAACCTGTTTCAGGTTTCCCAAGAGCACACCAGCACTACCAAGTTATACCTGTTACCATTCTTGTCGGCCCCAACACTTGGACCAAACAACAAAAGGATGGTGAGTATCAATATTCATCAAAGATACCCACACCTCCACATTGGTGGCAAAGTACCACATAGGTGTTAAGCCATTAAGTACAGAACACGTAATTGGGGACCTGGGGAACACACTTGATAGCAATCTGTCATTTGACAACCACGTGGCCAAAGTGGATTGAAAAACATGTTATATAGCCCAGCTAATCATGAAGGGATTCACATGTACATCAGGGGAGGTCATCGTGCCTCTTTACTCATCCATCATCAGGCCTATAATTGAATACAATGCCCCTTTTGGGATGTACCTAACCAGACACCTACAGCAACTGGAAACCCCCCAACAGTACCTCATCAAGAGGATCAAAGGGCTCAAACAGATGCCATATGCTGCCCAGTTAAAGAAATTCCAGCTGGACTCAGTGGCATACTGCCTGTTCAGAGGCAGTCTGTGCCTGCCATATACAGCCATGTCCAACCCAGAAGTAATGGACATGCTGCACCTCAGGAAATCAAACTCCCATACAGCCACACGCTCAAGAGACCTGAACCTTAGCACTGAAATAAATAGGACATGCTGGAGGGACAGATTCATAACCCAGAGGCTCCCTTCACTCTGTAATGAACTCACAGTACAGGTTAGGCAGAGTCCCTCATTGACTCTCTTCCATAGGAATCTGGATGAGTGGATGGAGATCATAGTTGTACCCGGGTATCACTTCTATGTCACTGTTAGACAGAGGCACAGTATACTAACCTCAGAAAAGGGCATAGCAACATAAATTTTAATTGGGTGGCAAAAGGCAAACACATTCTGCTAGGCTTATCAATACCCTAGGGCAGATAGCCTAGTATGAACCTATGAACCTATGTGTACTGCTATAGTACTTCTGCCATATGTTGCATGTGTGTGTGTTGTGGGGGATGCGCAGGTAATGGCCAGATATTTCTGCACAGGCAACACTTCTGAAACACTCTGGGTGTTCATCCCAACATACTGTATGTGTGCTGCCATCCAACACTGTGATGTGGACAAACATTACTCAGCCTGGATATACATATCCCAACAACACCACAAGCACAGTACACTACCTTGCTATGTATGTATGTAATTACACAGTTATTCACTAGTTAGGACTGTGATGCTATCCATGCAGCCCACTGGGCCAGTGGAAGCCACAACACACACTGCTGGGCCCTTTGCAAAAGCTTACCACAGACATCCCACATAGCGCATGTAATGTGCACACACATATCTAACCCAGACCGTATGCACACCACTTATTTATCCTGTCCAGTGGACTACAGATACAGGCACATTGTATAACAATAGCAGGAGGCTACTGCAGCACAGAGCAGATTCACATGAAGGCAAGGCATCTGTGGTCAGCAGTGGTAAGATGCTTCACATTCACCAGATGCACAGATATTGGCAACAATTTTGCCGACAGTTTGGGTGCAGGTATCCCCCCCCATTCTCCTACACAAGTGGAATTAGTTATCACAGATGAATGTAACCTCCCTATCATCTCACATGTCCAGGTGAGGGCCACCCTCAACATTGCAGAACACACAGCATCACTGTTACAAAATGGTATCCCTGGATGTGTGATACGTTCACCCCTAGAGGACATAGCACCACATTACAGACTGATATTAAACCCTGGCCATACTACAGGATATGTACCTGAACAGTGCCATACATACACAGTGGTCCCACACCAATGAGGAGGAACCTCTACTGACCCTGGGAACTACTACATCATATGCATAACTGGCCTTGTGTTCTAAGCTATGGAAATTCTAAGTATGGAAGACATGTACAGCAATATTACATATGTATATATATCAGGACTATGTACACACAACCTATCTCATGGACATACCTATAGATAGTGAACTATGATACATTTGTAGGTTTCACAGTAAACAGAGTATTAACCTGCTACTTTGCATTACCTGTGTTTGTGTCAGCTGTTGCTGTGTCACTGCTGCTACTTGCTGTTTGCTGCTGCTGCTTTTGCTGCTGTGCTGATGCAGTTTTTGTTTTTCACTGCCTTTATTACTTTCTTTCTTTCTTTTTTTTCTCTCTCTCTCTCTTTCTCTGTTGGTTTGGTGCAATGAATGTATTGCATGTGTGGAGTGTTAGTACTGGATGCTTTTGTAGGTATCTGCATAGGTCCATGTGATGGCCTCTGCACCAATTGTAAGGCAGCATTTGCTAATTGCATGCAGCCAGTTGTGTACTGATTGCATGTGTCACTGTGATTTCAGGACAGTGCTATAAAAGGGTATGTGAGATAGGCGTTGCCCTTTCAGATTGTAAGGGCGTGGACCATGCTGCTATGCTGTCGACAGTGTTCTGTGAGTGTGAAGGTTAGTAAGTCTGTCATGATTCATGCTGTGTTGTAACTTCAGGTTGCTGCATTTCTCTCACCTGTTCCCTGTAGTGAGTGTGTATGCATACTGACACCTACAACTATATTTCATATGTATTAATATATATATATATATATATATATATCTGTGTACATATACATACTTTCATATATGTACATTAGCTGACATTATTAAGTACAAGCTAACAATTTGCAGGGCTGTTTCTGTTAACACTAAACTGGTATGGGAATCCAGTAATCAGGACAGTAAAAGTCTACCTGACATGCTTTGGGTAGTACACATCCTATATTGCCTTTATCTTCATTCCTACTATTACATGTTCTACTTATTTTAGCACTATATTCCTGTATGAGAGTCATGGCTTAGTGGTAGGTCATACAGACTAGTGTTACAATGGTCTTGTGGTAGGGCCTAATAGTATGGTCTTATTTTGCTTTCAAACTGAGTACAGGGCCTATTAATCAAAGTGCTGAAGGCACCTTTAAGCAGTTAAAAGGGTTAGTAAGTCTCACAGGAGTCAGGCTGTGTTGCAGATTCTGGTTGCTGCATTTATCTTCACTGTTTCCTGTAGTGAGTGTGTATGAATACTGACACCTGCCACTATATTTCATATGTATTAATATATATATATATATATATATATATATATATATATATATATATATATATGTGTACATATACATACTTTCATATATGTACATTACCTTACATTATTATGTACAAGCTAACAATTAGCAGGGCTGTTTCTGTTAACACTAAACTAGTATGGGAATCCAGTAATTGGGACAGTAAAAGTCTGCCTGACATGCTTTGGGTAGTACACATCCTATATTGCCTTTATCTTCATTCCTACTATTACATGTTCCACTTATTTTAGTACTATATTCCTGTATGAGAGTCATGGCTTGGTGGTAGGTCATACAGACTAGTGTTACAATGGTCTTGTGGTAGGGCCTAATAGTATGGTCTTATTTTGCTTTCAAACTGAGTACAGGGCCTATCAATCAAAGTGCTGAAGGCACCTTTAAGCAGTTAAAAGGGTTAGTAAGTCTCACAGGAGTCAGGCTGTGTTGCAGTTTCTGGTTGCTGCATTTATCTTCACTGTTTCCTGTAGTGAGTGTGTATGACTACTGACACATACCACTATATTTCATATGTATTAATATATATATATATATATATATATATATATATATATATATATATATATGTATGTGTACATATACATACTTTCATATATGTACATTACCTTACATTATTATGTACAAGCTAACAATTAGCAGGGCTGTTTCTGTTAACACTAAACTAGTATGGGAATCCAGTAATTTGGGCATTAAAAATCTACCTGACATGCTTTGGGTAGTACACATTCTATATTGCCTTTATATTGATTCCTAGTATTACATGTTATATTTATTTTAGCACTGTGCTCTTGTATGATAGTCATGGCTTAGTGGTAGGTCATACAGACTAGTATTACCAAGGTCCTGGGTTTGAGACTGGCAGTGGGAATTTATTTTTCTTTCAAAATGAGTACAGGACCTGTCAATCAAAGGGCCATAAAGGCACTTTTAAGCTCTTAAAACCAGGTCTGCGCTCGTTTGCGCGCAGCTCACGCATGCGCACTGGCGGTGAGCTCCGCTAACACAAGCGCACACCCGCGCTATTTTCTTTGAAAGAAAAGGAAAAGGGGTGACAGGAAAGTGGTGAAAAAGGGGTCACAAAGAGGGTAAGACAGTAGGGAAACAAGCGTGGGATTTGCAGGAAGGATGTAGGTAAGGCCCATAGATGCCCATGTCTTTAGCAGCAACAGCTGTGCATTTGTATGTAATTTGGTGTGACATTTGAAACCTTCCACCCCTGAGAGAGGTGCCAGGACAACATTAATATTTGTTGTAAAGCCAATTGTAATTAACAGTTTCAATGTCCAGCGGACATGTGTGCGACATGGACAGCTATGTATGGGGCGTAATTTTTTTGTGGGTACAGAGTGCCCTTTTTTTTTTTTTTCAGGTGAGAGTGGTATGTCAGGTGAAGGAAGTCGGTATAGCTGGGTAGGTAGGTTGGGTAGGTTAACAGACAAGACAGACAAGACGCATACAGGGGCAGTGTATGACACAAGTGGGGGGGTTACACAATTGACGGGGACGGAGGTCGGGATATCCAGGGCACATGAGCCCACAGATGGCAACAGTGGAACTGATATCCCCACCCATAGGCAGTTGCCACTGTTCCTTCACAGCCCAGGACGTGGCTGTGCTGGGGGCTGTGCAGGCAGGACAACAGGCATGCCCGTAAGCTGTGCCACCCGGGCCTCAAGCTGGCGTAGGGGCTCAAGAACAGAGTCTTGGATCTACCTTCGCACCACAGACCGGACACCTTGGAGGGTGAGTGGACGGGCTCCTCCGGCCAGGCTTGCAGAGCCTGCAGCGCTTCCACCCGAAGGTGGCACAGGGCCACCGGAGGAGGGTCCAGCCTGGGCACTAGTGCCAGTTGCAGTCGCCAGATGAGGTGGGAGAGGAGGGTCCGCTGACACCTGCCTTCCTAAGCGTTTTAGGTTTGTGGGTATGTTATGTTAGTTTGGGTTAGTAGCATATTATTCCATTCAAATTAGTTGTAACAGCATGCATTGGTATTCCCATTAAACAAACACCCAGATATTAACACCATTGAACAACAGGCATATCAATATCACATGCATTATTTGAACAGAAATACACAATCAAACAACATGCAGGGTTGATTAATGGCAACAGGCCATCAGGTTTGCAGGTATGAACAGGGCACATGCAACAACGGACATGCATATATTTTTGAAACAATAGGACAAATGTCCATGGTTAATGAAATGTTCACATACCAATATTTAGTGAGTTTTTTAATTTGTAATTATAGGGTGGGGTGGAGAAAGAAAATGATGACACGTTCATAAATTATACATTAATATACATTTGTAATAGAAACACAATTAACTTGTGGGTGATAGTTTCAAAATTATTTTTTATTGACTGTCATGCTAGACCTGTTACAGATACATCACTATTCTAGTTATTTTGACTTTGATCAGATACATCATCCTGCTACACTTTGATGACAGGGCAGGGGACAACTATGGCTGTTTAGTATGTCAGACAATCATTCATTCTATCTGAAAATTGTTGACTGTCATCACCATATACAGATTTTGGCTTAAACATTCAAGATTCAGACACACTGCAATTGGTTTGGGATGTTACTTTTTAATTCCCACATGCATGTAGTTCTGTAGGACCACACTGAGGCTTATATATTCAGGGGTTATTACTACTTTATTTATTGATACATGATCCTTTCAGTCACTCTCACACATCCTGCTATTTCACAGTTCAGGTTGGTACTTCTAGGCTTTTTTCACATATTAGACCTGTGGTGATTCAAACACTTACCAGCAGCCTCACTTCTGTCATGATTCAGCATTTCAACAGGGGATATATCTCACATGTGATTAACTCAGCTTCTGAAGCTGTACTCTTGAGACTACTGCAGGTTATACTACATTTAATTAATGGTGGGACATCTATATTACAGAACTATTTATTTATATCAATTATATTTCCAGTTTCACTTGCATACTGATGAACTTGTTGCAGCCATACCTGCAGACTTTCACTTGTTGCTTGCACATTCTATTACTTTTAATCAATACACTGCAGTGTTCTGCTACATGCTACACTATAATATTTATTTACAAGTACTAGGTGGGGTTACTAACCTGCATGGTGGCGCAGCGATTCGCAGAGCGGACACCTGCAGCTGTAATACAAAACAAGTAATATTGGAATACACATCTCCATGGTATCAGCTAGTTGAATTCCTTACATACATAAGTAAAATGTAACTTACTCAGTAGTGGGGCGTTGGGCATATCCCGGGCCTCCTGGATCCATTGGGTCAACTGGTCTTGTTTACGTCGCTTCAGGTCCGCATGGTGGTGATGGACCTGCTCACCAGTACATGGAATCCCAGTAGCACTAGTGAGATCATGAGCCAACTGGTCCCATGCCTCCGCCCTGTATGCTCCCCATGAGACCTGGCCCTGCATGAGTTGGGCCTCATGATAGTGAACTAGGAGCCAGACCATGTATCTGGACTCCTCAACGCCCCACCGCTGTGCTCAAAAGCAACGTCCCTCCACTACTCCACTCATTCTGCCTGCAGGTCTATTCTACAATCGGTTATGCTGTGTATTCCCACCTATGGGGCTTATATATGCCGATTTTCCCACACATTTCTATGATTGGCCATTTTGGAATTGTATCTACTTCACAGAAACTGCTTTATCATGCTCCATTTTGGATTATATCCTATATATATGCTATTTCTGCATTTCTAAGTACTGCTGTCATGGCTTAGTGGTTTAGTACCTTGACTCTAGTGCATGGTATCCTGGGTTCGAATCTGACCACAGATTTTTACTTTTCATGACTGTCTAGACATGAGTTCAGGACCTGTCAATCAAACATGCCAAAAGCACTTTTAAGCACTTAAAACCAGGTCTGCGCTCGTTTGCGCGGAGCTCACGCATGCGCAACGGCGGTTAGCTTGTGGGCGCGACTCGCAAACGGTGTGCGCTGGGTTAAACCTTAATTGGCTAGTAACACGCATGTTAAGCTGAGCATAGCTAGTTGCACACAGTTTGAGCCTGTTAAACCAGTGCTTAGCTACGGGCAAGCAATTTGCAGCCTTTGAAACACTACTCATCTACGGGCACTCTGTCTCACAGTAGCTTAGCTATCAGTACATTTCTAAATATTTTTATTATTGTATTACTTCAAAATATATGCTCCATTTCATTCTATTTTACAAAAGGAAATACTTTTACATTTGTACAATACTGTCAGGGGCCTTTTTAGTGCTTATTTACAAAATAAAAAAGGTTGTTGTGTGGGCTCGAACCTTGCCTGCCTGCTCTTAAGCCGACAACTCTACCGCTATGCTATTACTTCTTGGCTTACTTTGCATATTTAGTTCTTATATCCTTTTCCACTGATTGCTAACTGCAGTTGCACTAGTAGCACACCCGCGCACACAGTAGCAAACATTTACGGGGTTTAAAAAAAAGGTTTTTATTTTCATTTTATAACATCTGTTCACTTTTTACATTGCTGGTCTGTGGAGGCATGTGTTGTGTAGTGTGTTTATTCACATTTCCATGGCCTCTCCCATGGCTGTTTACTTTCTGCCATTCTAGACTTCCGGGGGCGTGTCCGCTTGCAGGACTTAGCCTACGGACAAGCCCCCTACTGTCTTACATGGACCGTGTAAGAGTTACAGTGTGATTCAGCATGCCTCATGCACCTCATGCATATGCATGACATGCTGACATCACACCGTTTAACTGCAGCCTCCGTATAAGAGTTATAACTCTTACACGGAGGCTTCCTGCATCCTGCCCTATATTTTTTGGTATTGTGGAATCTGGTAACAGACAACAAAAGAGCGGTCACTGGAAATGTAACTGTGGGAATGCTTCACAGTGTTGAAACAAAAGGCTGTTTCTGCAGCAATAATATCATCTGCTTCCTTCAAATTTTTTGTCATCAAAAGTTTTGTTATTTTGCTGGATGTCAACGCTGCTGAATTATTGTTGGTGTGGGCAGTAGACTTCATATGTCTTTTCATGTCATTTTCACCACCATATCTAATTGAAAATGACATATTATTGCACATCAAACATGCAGCATATCCTTCTCGTAACCAGGAATATATTTTTGTCCAATCGGTGTTAAATTCACAAGCCTTTTTATTTTCTTTGTGGAGTACCTTCATCTTCGGAAGTACTCATCTATAAGGATGAAAAGTTTTTCCATGTTAAAATATTTATAGTAGTTAAATAAATGTCATGTAAGTTGAGGTGTACATATATTTAAACAGTACCTGATTCTGGCTCATAATTTTGCTCTGTCCCTCCTAAAACTGGTGACTTTGGGAGAAGAATTGCTTAGTTAGTTAAGGGTTCTGTTCTCACTGCAGTCAACTGGTGTGTGTGTGTGTGTGTGTGTGTGTGTGTGTGTGTGTGTGTGTGTGTGTGTGTGTGTGTGTGTGTGTGTGTGTGTGTGTGTGTGTTCACTTGGTTGGCATTTGAAAGAGCATTTTGAGGTAGGATTCCCACCCCAAAATGCTCTTTCAAATAATGGTTAAGGTGTTTACTTTACAGACACAAGCTGTGGGGTTTGATTCTCACATACAGTAATTGACCAGGCTTAAAATTGCCCACAAGGGAAGTTAGCTCAGTGCTAATCTATGACCTATGAACCTAAACAAGTGACGGATTAAATAGTGACAATAAATAGAGTTACAAACTGTGTAATTTGCAATCTGTTATTCTGTTAACTTCTCAAGTTGATAGCAGACTGCTTTCAACTGATGTTTAACTAATTTGCAATCTGCATTGCAACTAATAAGTTGTTGCTTAAAATATATGACAATAAGTATATGTAAAACCACATCAATAGGTAATTAAAACTCCGTAAGTAGAGACAGAATCAAAAATCAAAATAGAATATGCATCATTTAGTTAAACAAGAAAACATAATTAAAAATCTGCCTAAAAATAAAATAAAAGTTTCAGTGCAGTTTAAAGCACACGTAGACGGAGCTTTACCTGAATAAGAAGACAAATGGCATTACAGGGCCAACATTTGAATGAGGAGAATTTTAGATTAACAGAATGTAATCCTGTTAATAACCTAAAAATTGCATTTTGTATCAGCTGTAGTTATCTGAGATCTGCAGATAGCCTTAGCCAAAAACACACTGCAGTTGTCTCACCTAGAGGAAAAGACAGCTAAAATGTAAATAATAGCATGTCATCTACAGTTAACAAAACTGCAGAAGATAGTGTTAAAGTCGAGATCTTATAGGTAGAGCTGTCTCCAAGGATCCAGCAACTGTCTCATATGCACTGGCACTTTTGATGATTTTTTTGGGTGCAGACATGCTGCTCTGCTTTGGTGAGTGAATTATCCAGCATCTAATCTAATACAATGCTAAAATCTTCCATGATAATAACAGGAAAGCCTTTATTTTTAAGGGCATATCAAAAGCACATATAAACGAAGTGAAAAGGATATTTACAGTGCCGCATATGGCCAAAACCTCTCAGGCATGCCAAAACATCCTCACCTACTGAAAAGGCATCTTATGTGTAATGCAGAAACCTTTATTTCTTATGTGGAAGTTATGCAGTACAGAATTTTAGCAACTGTGTCTGTATGGAATTTTTAAACTGTTGAATCAAGACCTCTGGTATTAATTTTGATAACAGTCGTGTAACTTTTTAAGCAACAGTTGTATATTGTAACATTTCCAATAATATTAACAGAGCACTTATAAATTAATGCACACTGAAAATAAATTAAATAATATTTTACACACACACACACACACGCACACACGCACGCACACACGCACTCACGCACACACGCACACACGCACACACACACACACACACACACACACACACACACACCTGTGGAGTGCTAAAATAGCTTCTACTCAAATTGAAATTCAGGATGTTGCGGCTTTACACAGCAACCAGCTACTCATACTCTGAACTTTGTTTCTCATGGGGGTTATGCTGCTAGCACCAAAATAAACACAACTAACAAGGTAAAACAGATGTGAAGTAGAAGTTTTTTTTTTTTTGTTCCACAGGTTTGTGGAAGGCATTTTAATCTATCTTTTAGGTGCTAGAAGGCAGATTAAAAGTAGTATCATTAATATGTTCTCCAGTAATTGATAGTATCCATAGTTGCACTGGAGATCCCCACAACAATCTCATTAGATTCCTTAAGAGGTACGTATTTTTTTGAGAACAGGAAGAGAACCAGCTAGTATGAGCCTTTTTTCTTGGGTAGGGCCACTGAGCTCTAGATCTCCCATAGATATAATCTAATACTGAAGAACTTGACATTGGTATGACCTTTGGTTTCATTGTTCATTGGTAATAATAGGAGGGAATGTAAAATGGATTGAAATACCAGTGTTGAAATATTAAATGGAGAAAATAATGCTTCCCAATTTCACTATATATATCTGTTTCTTATAAGTGAGTATATCTTGCCATCCTAAGCAGTCACTATGTTATCAATTGAAGTATATATAAATTGTGTCCCTATATGATGTAACTTATGTTTGGATCAATGGATGTTACTTAAATGTTCTGATATTCTGCATTTAACATCCTGGTTATCTTGCCTGCATAGAATGCTGCACACTAGCAGCCAGCCAAATACATTACCCACACACTCATGCTTATAATCCGGACCAGGTGAACATATCAAAAACTTGTGAAATACTTACTGATGAAAATCCTTGTATTTAATAAAGCATTTTGCAGAATGAGTATGGTGAAATGCAGGTTTAAATTTATTTCCATTTACTTATTAAACAACTAAAGATAAGAAAACTTATCAAATGCTTGTAAGTATTTTTACTTTCCTTGTACGTGCTGCAAACTCTGTCAGCTGTGCTTGTTTATTTAAGTGCGCAAATATGCACAAGGGTTATTTTTTTTACTTTTTTTCTGTTAACCTGTCTTGTACAATTACTAAATCCTGTTAAGTCTGAATTTCGATTTTGGAGCCTGTTGTGTTAATTAGCTTGCAGTAACATTCAGTGGGGCTACCGTACATGATGGAGGGTGAACAGTTGGAAGTAGTGCATGCATGCAGGTGAGAGAGTTCATTTCATGTCCCTTGTACATGGTATCAATGTGAAATTGGCTAGAGGCAGAATTTGAAGGGGACCAGTAATAGTGGAGTTTCTAGTTGTGGGTCTGGTAGCAAGAGTGACGATCTTGCATGACTGGTCTTCTAAGGTCTATATTATATGTTCAAAGAGACTTTTCTTCGAACATATAATCATCGACACCTAAAGAGTGAATGCTCTAAAGCACGAATGGCCATGTCCGCAAATCTTTACCTCGGGAAAAAATTCACAGGGCCGTACACAAAAAAACACAAACTTCAAAACCCTAATCAAGTGGGGACTTTGCCCCCCACACCCCCTGAAGTGGGGGGCTGTGCCCCCCACACACCCCTTAAGTACATATATCAACTCTGAGATTGCTCTACATTGGGGAAAAGGGCAATTTCTGATAACGGCCAACTGAATTTTTTCCCGTGGAAAAAAATTACGGATGTGGCTATTAGTGCTTTAGAGCATTCGCTCTTTAGGTGTCGATGATTATATGTTCAAAGTTAAATCTTTGCTAGATTGGATTTGCAAATGTACTATAATGATAAATATGCTAAAATACTTCTCAGTGAGACTTGCTCATATGACAGCCACAATCGAAACAGAGCCAGCTTGTGGCAGGGATTTTCAGAGTGGAATGCAGGACTCGGGATTTGTCTGTTGAACTCGGGACTGTCCCACTCAAATCAGGACATCTGTCAACCCTGCAAACAGGAGAGATCCCAGTACAGAACCCTGAAGGACTCCACTGATGACTGGTCTCTTTGTGGAGGTAACATCCCCTATTTTAATTACCTGCATCCCATCTATGAGCTAGATGGCAATCCAGCAGGTGACATATGGCTTTATTCTCAATTTATTAGCTTTTCTACTATGCCTGAGTGGGGAATTCTGTTAAAAGCTTTGGCCAGGTTGATGTATGCAGTGTGTACCTAATGCAAACCTTGTTATACTAAGTTTATAAGAACAACATTTAAAACCTGTCCCCATTATTTTAGCTTTGTCCAGAATTATTTCATTAGGATGTATGTTTGAAAGTATTTGCCTTGAACTGACAGAAGACTATTGGAGAAGCTGCAGTAAGCTGAGACACAGTCTAAATTTGAAAGGAAGGAGGAAACCAGAGTACCTGTTGAAATGATATGCAAACACAGGGACAGCATGCAAACTTCACACAGACAGTGACTAGAGCCCTGGACTGAACCCTGCATGCAGCAGCTGTGAGGACGAAATCTTAACCACTGAAATAGACCTCTCAACTGCCATATTTTGGAGGAACATTCCAATTTTAAGGCTTGATTTACCCCTGTACATGATGTCCCTATTTTATGAGATATGCCCCTATTTTCAGACTTGATTTACCCCTTCACACAATTTTTTGAATTTCCTTCTCATCACACATGCTTTTTTGAAGCCATCTAGTGCACAGAAAACCATACCATATAACAGATGTACTAGTTAGTGGCATCAATAATTTAAAGAAAGAGTATAAACATTTTCCACCTCCCTTCTTCAGAAGCAAAAATAAATGACATTGTGTGTTAGAATTTTGCAATGCAGCTCATCAAAATCTGCAGATTTTACACTGCCTCTTTGATAATGTGCATGTATTTTTCCATTATTTTTGTCCCTCTGTATTTTAAATGTGCATGTCTGAGTAGTATCCTACATTCCTACCGAAAGCAGGAAGAGTTTATATTTGTATGTATTTATTTATTCATTTATTTGGTTATTTATTAGAGTTATCTGCTATTTATTACATTTTATGGTAATTTAATGTACAAATTGTTAATGGCTATACCTACTTTTCAAGGGCCTTTGTGCCTATTTTCAATATTTTCAAGCTGAGAGGTATGCACTGAAAGTACAGTTGTGTAAAATCTAACCAAACAGTAGATGTCTTTTTCTTTACTGTTCAGTATTCTTCACCTTAGGGATCTCCTGCTAAGGATTTCCCAAAGTCCAGCCAGTATATCCAAGTCTTTAGATCTTGTATGTGCCCCTCGTACAGAACACAGGGCATAAAGGTGAAGTACGGATGGAGCTGTCCACAGCAGAATTGCCCAAGAAAACAGTAGCCATTGGACAAAAGAGGCTATGCACATTCAGAAAGAGAAAATGCAGATGAAAAAGGGAGACCCTCAGTCAGGAGGGAAACAAAAACAAAGCCCAAGAGAAAAGGGGGGTGGAGGGATGAATCAAATACTGCAACAGAGAATAGAATGATATCTATTGTTATGGTAAGATTCTATACAACTATACTATGTCCTTCTGTATCGCTGTTGCAGTATTCTTCACTGTAAGGAGAGTACAGAAGCTCAAGAAAAGGACTGGGAGGTGGAAGGCTGGAAAGAGCCCTCAATGAACCCATGCATAATGGCTTTAGAAAAACCTTATCTGGCCCAAGAAACCATGTCCAATTTATAATACTTAGTAAAGTATGCATTGTACACTTACCCAGTAGCAGCTTTAAATATGAAATTGGTGTCCAACCCTCTGAAGAAATCACCAACAGAGGCAACAGCCCTAGTGGAGTGAGCCCTGATGGAAGTAGACAGACACTTGCTATGAAACGAATAACAAAAACAAATGGCCTTAGATATCCAGGAGGAGATGGTTTGCTTAAAACAGCCAAACCCAATGTCCTGGGAAAAAAGAAACAAAAAACTGGTCAGACTTATGAATGTCCTTAGTTTTATCTAAATAATACTTGAGCTGTCTGTGCAAATCCCGAGTATGAATGACACTCTCACTAGCAAACTGAAGAGAAAGGAAAAAAAAGAAGGGAGTTGTACTGCCTAATTCAAGACAACTCATTAGTATGAAGGGGTACTATGTCCCTGTGAAAAAAAAAAAAAAAAAAAAAGGAAGGATGATCATAAGACCTGAAGCTCAGAAACCCTCCAAGCAGAAGTAAGAGCAAACAATAAGACAGTCTTCCAGGTACAATGTTGCAGAGAAGCTGGACACACAGGCACAAAAGGAGCCTGGGCAAATTTTTCTAAAACAAAATTAAGGTCCCAAGGAGGAGGAATATGGTTCTTTGGGTCCCTGAGATTCAGGACACCTTTAAGAAACTGTTTGACTTCAAAGAGGGAAGCCAAACGAGGATTCAAGGGAAGACAGCCAGAAATAGCTGACAAATGGGCCTTTACAGAAGAATAGGCCATGCCAGACTGGAGCAACTCCTACAAATAGGAGAGAACCAGAGGGTCCCCTCTGAAAAAGGGGTTCTGGTTATGAACATGGCACCAGACAGAAAGTCACTTCCATTTGGACATATAAGACTTTCTGGTTGCAGGTTTTCTTGCCTCTTGTAAAACCCTGAGTACATCCTCAGAAAAGAGGTGCCTAAAAGGGATCAAAACCGTATCATCCACAGTGCTGGATGAAGAGTGGACAAGTGAGGATGGCTGAGTGACCCCCTTGCCCTTGCAAGGAGATCCAACATATGAGGTTACTTGTGGTGATTGCCTTGCCCAGATGCATTAAGAAAGAAAACCAGTGTGGTCTTAGCAAAAAGGGAGTCACTAGCAAGCGTTTTGGGGAGTCCAGCTTTATCTTCTGTAGGACTCTTGGAAGTAGGGGAAAGGGAGGGAAGACACAGAGAAACATCCCCTTTCAAGGAAAAGAAAGAGTGTCCATCTTCCATGCCAGATGGCATGGCACTCTGGAACAGAAAAGAGGGAGCTGTCTGTTCAGAAGGGAAGCAAAATTATCTACCTGTGGAATACCCCACCAATGGATTATGTCCAGAAAGATGTCTCTGTGAAGCATCCATGTGCTAGCCTGTGTTTTGAACCTACTCAAAACATCTGCCACTTGATTGTGCACTGAAATTATATACACTGCATGAAGAGTTAACTGATAACTGACAGCCAGTCCCCAGGCCTGAAGAGCCAGCCTGCAAAGAAGGTAAGACTTTGTGCCCCCCCACTTGATGACATACTGCATCATTGTGGTGTTGTCTGTGTAAATCTTCATGGGCCCTGGAGAGAACATGGGGTGAAAAGCCTGAAGGGCCAGAATCAGAGCTCTCATCTCTTTGATGTTGATATTGTCTGACTTTTTATGGGGGAGCAGAGACCTTGAACTTTCAGGTGACCACAGGAAGCTCCCCAACCCATGTCTGAAGCATTGGTGAACAGGTCTTGAAAGGAACTGGAGGCTGAAAGGGAAGGCCTGGGTTGAGGGTATGTTTCTGAATCCACCACTCAAATTCCCATTTTATCCAAGAAAGAAGAAGCGCTCTGAAATCCAGAGGATGCAATGCTGAAGCCAAACTGACTTGAGGTACCACTGAAGCTTCTGCATGTGCAGTCTGGCAAGAGGGAGCATTTGAATAGAAGAGGCCATGAATCCCAGGGCTCAAAGATACTATCTGGTTGGAATAGCAGGCAAAGGAAGAACAGAGAGAAAGAAAGCTGTCAAGGAGAGAACATTTGGAGGTGGAAGAGAGGCCAACATTGGCATTGTCTTAATCCTGCAACCCTGACACACATGATCTTGAGTGGGAGTCAGGACAGAATTCTGAAAGTTGATAGTGAACCTTAGACTTTGAAGGAGGGATATGGTGAACACCAGATCCTGTAAGAGGCAACTGGAAGAAGGCACCTGAAGCAACAGGTCATCTAGATAAGGAAAAATCTGAATGCCTTGGATCCTGAAAAAGGCAATCATGGGAGCTAAGCATTTTGTGAATACCCTTGGGGCAGTAGAATGGGCAAAGCAGAGAACTGAAAATGAGAGAAAAAAACAGAGAAATGTAAAAACTTCCAGAAAATAGGGTGAATATGCATATGAAGGTAAGCATCTTTCAGATCCAAGGACTAGAAAAGCCTGGAGTTGTACAAGAGGAAACAGGGTTTGAAGAGTAAGCATCTGAAAAGAAAGAACCTTGAGAAAGGTGTTAAGAAAGTAGAGATCCAATGAACCAAAGAAAGGATCCAGACAGGCAAAGATAAAAAACACAATTTATTGCACTTGAAATAAGCAAATAAGCATGTAGAAACTTATAAAATCACAAAGAAGCTAGTAAAATAAGCGCTTTCGTTTTGCTATGCCAAACTTCCTCTGACAAAAATACCATCATTTCCTGTTATTTAAATACAATCCAAGACGGCCCGTAGTACTTTTTCATTAGTCAATTCCCCTCCCATGTACAATTAACAGAGAAGTAAATTTCAGTTAATGCATAATTAAATAAATAATCAATAAGGCATACATTAAATCTATTTAAAACAAATTAAGAACTGTAATATAACTACTATGTACAACAACATATTCTTTCAATATAAATACTAATCATTATTAAAAAAATCACAAATAGTATAAGATATATACTCCTCTCTATTATGAATATGCATTATATTAAGTTAAAAAAAAAAACAGTTATGTATTAAAAATTATAATAATTAATCTTACTATCTTTCAAGGGACTTTAATCTTAGGATGCTTCCGACAGAAAGTACCCCATTCAATCCTGGCCAAGAATGTACATTAAGCCGAATTTGCCATCCTAATTCCATTTTTTCTAAAAAGGCTGCCAAGCACCCCCCTCTTATTTGGTTTTAAAGTATCCAAAATAACAAACTAGTTCTGTTTCTATTAATGGTCATAGTATCAGAATTTTGGGGAAGTTAAATTGCAATACTGAAAAAATAGTTTATTGTGCAATATGTTCCTCATGCACAAATTTTTACGTTGGGAAAATGGAACGCAAGTTAAAAGACCATATGGGTGAACATATTCAAGCTATTCGTGATAAAACTAAAACAAACGCTTTAGCCAAACATGTAAATACATATCCTTCACATTCATTCAAATTTTTTATTTTGGATACTTTAAAACCAAGTAAGAGGGGGGGTGCTTGGCAAGCCTTTTTAGAAAAAATGGAATTAGGATGGCAAATTCGGCTTAATGCACATTCTTGGCCAGGATTGAATGGGGCACTTTCTGTTGGAAGCATCCTAAGATTAAAGTCCCTTGAAAGATAGTAAGATTAATTATTGTCATTTTTAACACATAGCTGTTTAACTTAATATAATACATATTCATAATAGAGAGGAGTATATTGATGCACTATATATCTTATACTATATGTGATTTTTTAATAATGATTAGTATTTATATTGAAAGAATATGTTGTTATACATAGTAGTTATATTATAGTTCTTTGTTTTAAATAGATTTAATGTATGCCTTATTAATTATTTATTTTAATTATGCATTAACTGAAATTTACTTGTCTGTTAATTGTACATAGGAGGGGAATTGACTAATGAAAAAGCACTACGGGCTGTCTTGGATTGTATTTAAATAACAGGAAATGACAGTATTTTTGTCAGAGGAAGTTTGGCATAGCCAAACAAAAGTGCTTATTTTACTAGCTTCTTTGTGATTTCATAAGTTTCTACATGCTTATTTCAAGTGCAATAAATTGTGTTTTTTATCTTTGCCTGTCCGGATCCTTTCTTTGGTTCATTGGGTTCGTGGCGCTCTTATTGTCAAAGTAGAGATCCAAAATAGGTCTCCAAGTGCCCTGCTTTCAAGGGACCAGGAACATCCTGGAGTAAAATCCCTTTCCTACTTGGGAAAGTGGGTGTGATGTCTGGCCAATATCCCACCAAACTGCCAACATTAAATGTGATGTCCCCACTTAAACCCCGGGTCAGTAATTAAGGCACCTCAGTCCTCACTACTGACTCCAGTGTGGGAGCATCACGGAAAACACCAGGGCACAGAGCACACAAGAATAAAATTCCACAGTTTCCCTTAAGATCACAACATGAGCAAGCTCTGTTTCCTGGGACTAGACTATATACCGCTGTCCACACCAAATGTAATCCCTTATTGTACACTTCAGAGCAATGTTTCCAGTTTAAGACCTCTGACTCACTCACACTCAAAATAAATTTAAATTTCACACACTCAAACAGTTATGAAAAGCCTGACACAGATTTCCAGCCATGCCCCCCCCCCCAAATGCAAATGGTAACACTGCCACCAGACTCAGGCAGGTCTACATGCCCTTTAAAGGGTGATCAATTATTAATCAAAATAAAAGATAACTATGAGTAGAAGCAGCGAGACATTCAAGGTGACCTGGGTAGTATCAAACAGGTATAAACACTCTCTTATCTCTAAAGAAAACATTGATTGTCCAGCCACAGTGTAAAGTAATGAAAAACATTTAATAATAAGTAAAATGATTACAAGAATGTAAATCAATAGCTTTCAATAAATACCAGAATTCAATCACCAGAAATATAAAGTTAAACTGTAGGATAGAAGTCCATCACCTTAGAAAAACACTATCTAAATAACTAAACTTTCCTAATCTAACTAGAGAATACTGTCCCTGATCTAATCAGAACATAACAGCAAGGCAAAGGCAGGCTTACAGTTCTGGTGAGTCCTTTTTCCTGGTATCTTCTGACTGCAACTCTTCATTAACTGCTGCTCTTAATAAACTGCCCAGCTTAACAGTCTCAACTGTCTTATTTTAAAAGTAAAGGTCAGCTGTTTGAAAAAGTTCTTCTTTCCTGTCAATCAGCTATTTAAATAATCACCAAGCAACCAGGAACATTCTAATGACATCACCTACTGTTCAGCTGATTCTCCAGAGTTTGTACTTTAGAATCTCCCTCACAAACGTGCAATTAGAAATATATCAAAACACTGACAGATTCTTTAAATATTTTGTATAAGCAGGGAGATACTCAACATTTTAAAATGTTATTTACATTTTTATAATTAAACATGCTGGCATACAGTACAAGTTAATATGAGAATATACACAAATCTCCTGCCAGACATGCTAACACAGATAACAATATTTCATTTGCTTCACAGGGGGGACAGGTTTTATAGCTCCCTAGTCTGCCAGGGACTCAAGGACCTCTGAAAAATGAGGAAGATGTTCCAGAGAAGGGTGTGAAATCCCTGAAAAAGGAGAGAGGGACTACCACACCATGACATACCCTAACAGATTATAGATAGAACCCAAAATTTTGAGGTGATGAGATGCTAGTTTAGAAGACAGGTTGTTGAGCTGAAGGGACAAGGAAACCTGGCAAGATGTCAAAAAGAAGCAGGCTTGTCAGATAAAGGAGGCTTCTAAACCACAGGAGCCTGAGAAGACTTAGCAGGAGGAGCTCACCTACCACTCTTTCTGCCTTTATTGGCCTGATGAGACTGCCTGTGAACAAAAGCATACCTAGTAGGATAATTCCTCTGGAACTTAGGGATAGGAGAGACAAAAATATGTTTAAGGTCCTGCAAAGCCTTACCTTTTTCTTGAAGAGATATAAACACATCAGTTGCAGCAGTTCCAAAAAGATTTTTATTATCCAAAGGACCATCCAGCAACTTGGCCTTAATGCCCTCAGGTAAAGACTGTAGATGAAGCCAAGAGTAACACCTCATGACAGATCTAAAGGCAGCAGCTCTAGAAGAGGCATCAGCAGTATCTTTGCTACAGTTGATAGAGTGGTAAGACACTTGAGAAGTAGAATCCAAAACAGATAAAGCGGAAAACTTTCCTTCAGAATCAAGGAGGTCATAAAAAAACTGACAAGCCTGGCAATCAAGGTAGGGGCATATCTGCTCATGTGGGTCTGGTAATAGATAGCCAAAAAGGCCAAAGTAGAAGCAGTATAAATCTTCTTATCAATCCTCCCCATTGCCCTACTATCCTTATCTGAAGGCAGAAACCTGGAAGAGGGCAAAAGCTTAGAAGACTTGTCAGAGGAGACTGACACCACAGCAGAGTCAGCAGAAGGACACAAATAAGAATTGACAGTCCTTAGGAACCTTATAGAACTTGTCAAGTTTCTTTGGAGCAGGAGGCTGAGAATCAGAATACTTAGAAGCAGCTATAAAGGTATCTAACAAAGCAATCAACAAAGGAGGTACTGCAGAAGGTTTAGGCGTGTCCACCTTAGGAACTCATATTACTTTTTCTCAATATCAGACACCAGAGAAGAATCCCACAGAGTATTCCATCATTCTAGCTATTGTGTCCCCAAATGTCAGTTCCTCAAAAGGAGACTCAGGACTAATGGATTCCTCTTCATCAGAACCATAAGGCAAAGGCGTCTGGGAAGAGACAAAAGGACCCTTCATCAGACTCTGAATCCTCATCTGAGGAATCTGGATCCCTTGGGGCATTTGGAAGTAGTTGAAGTCCAAGGAAGAGTAGGCACAGAAACCCCTTCAGGCCTATTAAGACATTAAACATACCCTGAGTAAACTCCTGCCATTCCCTTTGAGGATCCTTAGGGTGTATAGAAGAATGCTTAGTAGGGACATCAGCACTAACAAACACTGGAGGTTCTGAACTCTGACAGGATTCAATAACAGTACCCAGAACCTCTTCCCTGACCTTAATCTGTGGCATCCCTCTAGGGCTCTCTGAGATAATCAACCATGGTTCCCCCTCAACATCTGGAGCAGATGCCTGCAAGGCCTCAGAGGATGTGCAAATGGAAGGATCCTTGTTGGCCACTGCCAGGGTTGTGGCAGAGAACTCTGACACAGTCACTGTACAACCTACAGAGCTCTCACCCACTTCTAGAGAAACATCTGCTGGAGGCTGGACAGCCAAAGAATCCAGCCAAGATTTCTTGGCCTTCTTCTTACTTAACAGTACCTCTGGGCTAACTGATTCCACCATACTACCCTGGGCTAACAGTTTAAGCTTCTGGTTCTGTAGCTAGATGGCCATGGAAGACAACTGGCTTCTAAGAATCTTAGGCAGAAATGCCTTACAAATGCCACAGGATGCATTGTTGTTGGAGGTGCATGAACAAAACAGACACTGTTCGTGATGATCCTTTTGGGGAATCTGCCTCCCCCACTAACATTTTCCCTTCTTGGATGACATGAACTTCAGGTAACAAAAAGAGAACAAGAACAAAAGAAAAAAAGAGACCCAGGTATTACTGCTCAATGCTAGCAGTGTAAACAAAAAAACTCCACTCCCTAGAAGCTCTCTTCACCATAGAGAATGCTGATATCTGTGCGGTCACTGAGACATGGTTTAAAGCTGTGGAGAGCACACCAACCGTGCAAGGTGTAATGCCTTCCACACATTTAAATTAGCTACTATACAGACAGGGACTAAGCGGTAGCGTTGTTACCTCACAGCAAGAGGTTCTCCCGTTCGATTCTCGGCCTGGCTTGGGAGTGCCTTCTGTGTGGAGTCTGCATGTCCTCCCCACAGTTGGGTAGTGTTTCGAAAGACATGCGTGCATAAATGGGTGTGCCTTTGTTGAAGGTTGGGCATCGAGCTGGCACCTTGGCATTTCATAAAAAAAAATCTACTGCCAATCATTAACGGACCGGAGTTCTGCTGTGGTGACCCCTTACTGGGAAAACCCGAAAGACAAACAACAACAACTATACAGACAGGGATTAAAGGTGGAGGCATCTCGATTTACATAAAAAATAAATATACCTCAAGGCTGGACAAACAGGACAATGCAGTGGAGCTGCTCCATGCTCAAATCACCAAAGGCAAAATCCAATACCACTTCCTTGCAAGCTATAGGTCCCCCTCTATGACCCAAGAAACCAATACTACATATTTAAACTTATTGAAAACACTCACTATCCAACCCAATACCATATTCATGGGCAACCTTAATTACCCCACTATTAACTGGGAATCCTATAGGACACCAAAAGTACAGGCACAGACATTCCGGGATTTTGTAAACACAAACTCCATGGACCAGATTGTCAATACACCAACAAGGGGTGCAACCATACTGGATTTGGTCCTCACTAATATGGGAGAGTGCTGCACACCCCCTACTGTAATATCTTCCCTGGTAAGGTCAGACCACAAAATGGTCTTCTTTGAAGTAAAAATAAAACCTAAACCCCCAGCTAAACCTGGAATATTCAGGAACTACTCTAAGGCTAACTTCCTGCTATTAAGCAATAACCTGGAAAAAAATTTAAGCCCCCATAAACCTGGAGGACACTGCTGCCTATGCAGAACTGTTCACAGAAAACCTGTACAAGCATGTTAATAGATGCATAGGGGCAGCTGTACCCCTACGAGGAAAAAGTACAGAACTAACTCAAAAAACAAGCCACCCTGGTGGAATCACAAAATCAATAATCTGTATAACAGGAGGAAGAAAATTGTGGCAAATATAAGGAGGTGCAGTTCCCAGCAGGATAAAATCACTCTTATCAAACAAAACAAACAATTCAGAGGGCAGATAAAGTCTACCAAAGCCAAATGTGAAGTAAATTTGGCCTCCCAGGCCAAGGACAACCACAAGGCATTCTTTAGCTGTGCCCGCAACCTCAAAGGCAATGCACAATTGTGTGCAGAGCTCATTGTAAATGGAGCAATCTATACTTAGTCAGAAGATATAGCAAACCTACTGGCCAACAAATTCAGCTCCAACTTTATCCCTCTCTCTCCCTCAATCTTCCCTTAGGAAATACCATCATATATAACTCCCCCTGCTATCACTGAGAAACATGTCCTTAATGCTCTCTCTAAGGCCAAGAACACTGCATCAATGGGTCCAGACAGTATTCCAGGATGCCTTCTAAATATCATGAAAAATGACCTATCAGGCCCTCTGGAATTGCTATTTAACTGTAGCCTTCAAACAGGCTTCATGCCTTATTAATGGAGAACAGCAATAGTCATCTCTCTGCACAAAGGTGGGCCATCTACAGACCCTGTAAACTACAGACCCATAAGTCTCAATAGTCTTATATGTAAAGCCATGGAAAGAATTATCATGGAAATGATCAGTAGTAATATAGTAAACCTCCAGACACTAGATCCAACCCAGTTTGGTTTCGTCAAGGGCAGCTCATGCCTATTCAACCTAGTGGACTTCTTTGAGAAAATCACCAAAGCAATGGATGAGGACAAAATGGATCACACTGTCTACCTTAACTTGGCAAGGCATTTGACACAATACTCCACTTGGGCATTGTTGACAAACTCAAGAGGTTTGTCACCAAGTAGATAGCCATCTGGCTCACAGACAGAACCCAGGAAGTTGGAATTTGGGAGTCCACCTCTACAAAGAGGCCAGTCACAAGTGGAGTCCCTCGGGGATTGGTCCTTGGACCGTTCCTTTTTGGCATTTACTTCTCTGAGGTCAAGGCCAATGTCAGTGGTCTCTGGCTGACTAAATTTGCAAATGATTGCAAATTAGGAGCTGTCATTGAATCCCACACTGACACAGATGTTCTCCAGGAAGTGCTCACACAGACAAACAACTGGTGTCAGAGCCATGGACTAAAATTAAATGCCAAGAAATGCGTAATAGCATCCTTCAGAAAGTCATCCATCCCTGGCAACTATCATATTGACAACACACCCCGTGGAGTTAACTCAGTAGTCAGGGACTTAGGGACGCACATAGACCATCACGTGTCTACAGTAGTGAGGAAATCCTTCTGTGTTGCTCAGATTATAAACAAAGGTATGGCATCTAAGCTCAAGAAAGTCATTGTTCCACTGTATTCGGCATTCATCACACCTATCATTGAGTACAATGTCCCCTTTGGTATGTCCCAAACCAATCTTATCCAACAATTGAAATGTCCAAAGAGGTTCCTCACTAAAAGAATACAGGGCATAAGTAAAATGTCCTATGCAGACCACCTCAAGGTCCTATCCCTGTATTTTGTCTCTTACAGGCTTTTGAGAGAAGATCTATGCCTGGCATACAGGGCTTTGTCAACCACCCACAATGGTGGACCTTCTGCATATCCACAGAACAAACAGCAGCAGAATTACCCATTCTAAAGACATAAACCTTACCTATGATATAAATGGGACCTGCTGGAGAGACTGGTGTGTATCCCAGAGACTACCCCATCTCTGGAACAGGCTCCCCTTCCATGTGAAGCAGAGTTCCTCCCTAACCCAATTCAAGTGCAACTTGCCTAATTGGTGGGGGAACAGGAAAATCATCCCTGGTTTGGCACCTGTGTCTCTAATGGACACAGGCAACATGTAAATGGGTCATCTCCCAGGCCCCTGTTTGTAAATGTTTCATCTTCCAAGTCCCTGCTTACACTTATCAAGGGTATCAGAACTTGTCAGAGATTTGGAATGCATGGCTAAGCTTAAAAAGACCCTTGTGGTTAGCCTAGTAAACACATATTAACCTGTGAGAGAAGTAGTACTACTATGTTGTGCATCATTTGGTCTATCTATGACAATGGAGCCACTTGGGGTGGGGGGTAAAGCTAGACAGGCCAAAGACATTTAAAGCTAGCACTATCTTCCATTTCAGGATGATGAATCATCTACTTGAATTTGTTCCTAGAACCTTTAACCTTACAAAGAAATGGGGCAGACAGATGAGTGAGGGAAGAGGACACAACTCCCCAGAAATCCTGTGGTTTGGGGGGTTGACATGATGGTTAAGGTCACTAGATACAAGTTATAGGGTTTGATTCTGACCTCTGATTATCCCCACTTCCACCTCCCTCCATGATTCACCTACTAGTATAATGCCCTCAGCTATTAGCAGGAAGCAGGGGTAGTGCTTGCTAAAGCCAAAAATATAACCTCAGTGGGCCCCGACAATATCCCGAGATGCCTCCAAAATAACTTCAAATATAGCCTTTCAGCACCTCTTGAGTAATTTTTCAACTATAGCCTCAAAAGAGACTTTGTAGTATGGGAATTGAGGACTGCAATGATTATCCCACTTTACAAGGATGGATCATCAACTAACCCTGGAAACTTCAAACCCATTAGTCTGACTAGTCTAATTTGCAAAACCACGGAACAAGTTACCATGGAAATGACCAACAAAGACACAGGCAAACTTCAGACAATGGACCCAAACCAGTTTAGCTTTGCCAGGGGAAGATCATGCCTACCAAGCCTAGTGGAATTCTTTGAGAAGGCACCAAAGCACTGGATGATGGGAAATTGGTGCATACCACATAACTGTACTGGCTAAGGCATTCAATACAATACCCCACTTGGGTATAGTTGACAAACTTACCAAACTGGGCATAAACCCCTGGATTGCCAGCTGGCTCACAGACAGGACCCAGTAGGTCAGGATTGGTGAGACCACCTCCTCTAAGACACCAGTTACTAGCAGGGTACCTCAGGGCTCTGTGCTGTGACTGTTCCCATTTGACATCTGCTTAGTGGAGGTAAAGGCTAATGTCAAGAGCCTTTGGCTGATCTAGTTTACAGATGACTGCAAATTGGGAGCTATCAGAGATTCCTGCATGACACATACATATTACAAGTGGGTCTACCACAGACAAATGACTGTTGCCAAAGTCACAGATTAATACTCAATGCTGATAAATGCATTATAGTCCCTTTAGGGAAAACAGCAACCCAAGCTAATTACTCCAGCAATAAGACACCCTTAGTTGATCAAGTAGTCAGGGATCTGGGAACATATATATGAACAGTAATCTGGTCTTTGACCAACATGTGGCCAAGATAGTAAGAAAATTATTTTATGTTGTCCAACTTATAAGTAAAGGCATGGCAGCTAGGTCCAAGGAAGTCAGAGTGCCACTTTATTTGGCCCTTATCAGACCAGTCACTGAGTATAATGCCCCCTTCTGCATGTACCTGACCAGACATATGCAATAGTTTGAATGCCCACAAAGGTTCCGTACCTGGAGAATCCAGGGTATAAACACATTGTCCTATACAGATTGCCTTAAAGCCCTATTTCTATACTTGTCTCCTACAGGTGACTGAGAGTTGATCTATGCCTGGCATGCAAGTCATCCTTGGATCCAGCTCTGACAGACCTTTTGCATATCCACAAAATGAACAGCATCAAAACCACTAAATCTAAGAATTTTAATTTTGCTTGTGACATATATGGGGCATGTTGGCAAGACATATATGCTGCTCAGAGGATCCCCATGCTCTGGAACAGGCTACCCATCCATATGAAGGAGAGTCCATCCTTAACCCTATTTAAGTGCAACCTTGACCATTGGATGGGAAATCGGATCATCCTGGGTCTGGCCCCTGTATCTCTGCTAGACAGCAGCAGACAGTAACTATTCCCAAATTAACATACTGCCCCCACCCCACCATAACCTTTAGAAACTTCTCAGAGCCCCTCCTAATAAATGCCCACAATACATAGAGACACAACTGGGTTGGGTTACACAGTTAGGCTTATAAAGGCCCAGGTAGTCGTTAGCCTAGCATATACCTATGAACCTGTGATAATTCCTTAATGTGTGCTATTTCTATATTATGTCTTAAGGGGCACTAATACTGCTAGCCAAAAGTATTTATGAACATAATTTATCCTCTTTATGCATGTAACTTATCCTGTTTGCATCACTCAAAAAATATGTACAACTTTTGTAAAACAATGTTTTAGCTGATACTGCTGCCTTTCAGAGTGAAACCTAGTAGCATATTCAGGAAGCTCTTTCATTATTGCTAAGATTCTAATTTTTACAGGCAGTTTAGTTTGTTGCACCACCACCCATAGAAAAGACAAAAAGTCTCTTTTTACATGGCAGTTTTTGCAAATATATTGCACCATAAAGTTACTGCCCTCAAAACAGCAACATGTACGGAAGGGCCTGTAGTGCAAGTGTTGCAAGTGTGTAACTGTTAACCACAGGTTTCAACCAGCAGTCAACTTGCACTGTACTGCCACCTGATGGTGCTTCTGGAATATAGATTTAGTTTGTCTTAACAATCATAAATGAAGCTGTTCACAAGTGTCTGTGCTTGCATTAGTCTGTAAATAATTTCAAAAGAAACTAGCAAGAAACTTTTCCTGTAACTTCTAGATTCACTACTTTTTATTATGCCATCTTACACTTTTTTCTTCCACTAAAGTCATAATGACAGGGCATGTAAAGTAGTCATTTGAAACAGTAGCTGATCTCGTTAGAGGCAACAATAACTGGGCCTGTTAGCCTAGACATTACTCCTAGCTATGTCACTTACCACCAGTTGCAGATTTGATATGTAGCCTGGGTGTTAAAAGGTTGGTTAGAAGTGTGTGTGGGTGTGTCTGTCTGAATGTCCTGTCTTTCAAGTCTACTGTCCAACGCTGTGTCACTGAGTGGCTAATCACCTGCTGGCCTCCCACTCCTCCATTCCTAGCAGATTTCATGTGTCTCCATCCATGGGACTTAGAAACAGGTCTACTACTACAGCCTTGCAAAACTAATGGGATGATGACAAGTAGTGCAGCATGGTTCAAAGATAATTACCAGCTAAATGGGAGGCATTTTGCTGCACAGCTATTATCTAATTAAGAAATGCACTCAAATAAATGGCAGTGCTGGCAAGTACAAGAGTGTACCATGGTTGCTATATCGAAATTAGAAACAGCTTCCATGTAGCATGCTTGTAAAGTATGCATTGAAGATGCCCAATATAGCAACACTACAATAACTACTGACAGACATAATATGGGCTCCCAGTAAAGTCCCTGCTAGTTCTAGTCATATGAATAGGGAGGAAAATGGAGCATAGGATAGTCAGAAAGGTGGGGAGGGGGAGATCAATCAGAAAAAAACACAAATACACAGAGATGGAAAGACTGGGAGGAGGAAACGTGCCCTTTTTATTTATTTTTTAGAAGGGTAGATGGGGAAGAATTTGGGGAAAGAAAAGAGGGTATAGGAATGTAATCAGGGCAGACAAGCACTGAACACAGATTAAGACCAACAGGCCGGGGAAGTGCTGACTCAAATTGGGGTGCCACAATGGATAGACATATACTAACAGATGAAGGACAGATGTTATTTTAGAGAACTGGAATATAAACAGGGAGGGAGATGACATGCAAGGAAAGGGAACACCATGAGTGGGGATATAGTGAAGTGATAGCTCCCTGTCATGCTCCCTGGGCAGAACCTAGCCAATAGTCAGTCTCCTCTGTGAGTGCACTCTCTACTGGACCATATCTCAGCTGGCACACTGGGCAGTGCCAGGCAGCAGTGCAACTCTGCTAGTCACAAAAAGACATTTTCTAGGCAGCCAATGAAGGCATTAAACCACCAGTTCCCAATGCAGCCATTACCTCCTCCATCTCCTGCTGGATAATATACATATAACATACACCACCCTCTGGTGGTTTACTGATACAGACAACCAATGAACCCTCCAGATCACCTCCCAAAAGATGATCTATGTCACTATCACCATCATCATTATCAACCCCCTTTTTCCCATTTTCTACATGAGGTTGGGATGTCGTGTCAACTGTCTCCATCTCTCTCTGTTCAACGCCACTGTCCTGCCTTCTTCCACACTCATGCCTGACTGTCACAGGTCTTCTCTCATGTAAATCCGTGATCACTCCCCAACATTCCTACTCAAAAAATACCTATACCAAGCTAAACCTGTCATCTACCGTCAAATACGTAAAAAACTAAACTTTAACCCACTCTCATTCATCTCATTCCTCAAAGAATGTAACTGGCACCCTCTAAAGTACCTCAGTTTTGATGACACAGTTGAATTTTTTAATACTACCTTCCTGAGCATACTTAGTTACCATGCCCCCATAAGACTTTCCAGAACCAAAGCACAACCCTCTCCATGGCTACAAAAAACCACTAAGTCATAAATGAAAAACAGGAATAAAGCCTGGGAGCACTGGCGCAAAACCAAAACCCTCTCAACTAGACAGAAATTCCTAGAACTATGCAATAGAGTCAAAAAGCTAATAAAACAGGACAAATTCCAATACTACCAGTCTGCCCTAGACTCCTCCCAACACAGCCCCAAACAATTCTGGTCCTCCATAAACTCCATCCTCCACCCAGGTAAAGTCAGTACCCCTCCTCCTAACATCCCTCACTCCTCCAAAAATATTGCTACCTCATTCAACACACACTTCACACAAACCATACTATCACTAGCTAAACAACACAACCCCCCTCCCCGCCAACCCACACCTTCAACTAGTAATCTCCCCACTGCCTTCTCTTTTTCTCCTGTACCTACCTCCAACATAAAAAAAACTCTTAACTAAACTTAAGCTCACCAAATTAGCAGCAGACAACCTCCCAAGTGAATACCTACAAATCGCAGCTGATGCTCTGGCCTACCCAGTATCCATCTTGATTAATCAATCTCTATCAGAAAATTACATTCCCACACTGTGGAAAGTATCACATATAATTCCCCTCCACAAAGGCAGCCCCTCCACAGAACTGACCAATTACCGCCCCATAGCTATTCTCTCTCCATTCTCCAAAATACAAGAGAGATGCATACACTCTCAGGTCTCAGACTACCTCCTTACTAACAACCTCCTTTCCAGTTCTCAGCATGGTTTCCGACCAAACCATAGCACCACCACTGCCTTACTCTCCTTTACTAACACTATCCTTCAGCATAAAAACAATGGCTAGCTCTCCTCTGCTACTTTCCTAGACCTATCTAAAGCATTTGACATGGTCCTACACAAACAACTCATCTCTGTCCTCAATAACCTATCCTTCTCTCAATCAGTCACCAACTGATTTCGGAGTTACCTGTCTGACCGCCAACAATCCGCTGTATGACAGAATGACATATCTCCCCAACTACCTGTCTCCATAGGGGTTCCCCAACTCTTCTCTATTTTCACCAATAATCTAGCCTCTGCCACCAAACATGGCACACTCATACAGTACACAAATGACTCAACCATCATCTGCACAGCCCAGTCCCTACCCAAACTGCAAAAAATCACACAGGAAGCCTTTTTCTCTGTTGAAACTTGGTTATCCGATGCCCAATTAATACTCAACCCAAACAAAACTAAACTACTCATATTCCAACCCACCAAACATACTCAAAACAACTCTCACTTTAACATCACAGCAAAAGACAACACCACTATATACCCAACTGAACACACTAAATTGCTAGGAGTGGAAATAGACAATAAACTAAAATTTGACATTCACATATCCATGACCATAAAAAACTCCACAAAAAAAACAGGAGCATTATACAGAAATAAGCAACTTCTTACCAAAGCAGCAAAGATTTCAATAGCAAATTCCCACCTTATCTCCACCCTACTTTACGCCTCTCCAATATAAACCAACCTAAGGCAATGCAATCTAAACAAGCTATAGAGACCTGCTACAACAAAATCACCAAATTTGCCACAGGGGCATCCTACCGTAGTCACCACTAACTCTCACTTGCTGAACTGGGCTGGCTTGAACTCCCTCACCTCCTTTAATGGTATTAACTGTCACTCGCCCACAAACTAGTAAACCATCCACTAAATGTCCCATCCCTCCAGAATCTACTCCAACCCTATCACGCCACCAGACCACTAAGATCCAGCAACAATCAGCGGAGGCCCAGGGAGATCACTAAAGCCAATAACTCTGCTGATGAAGCACTATTCTCTTGTACCATAGCCAAATTATGGAACTCCCTCCCACCCACAATTACCTCCATACTATCATGCATCCACTTCAAAACTTTACTAAAAGCGCACCTAAAAACATGCTGGCTATGCCCTTGCAACTCCCACTCTAATATCACCCACCCCATCCAACCACTACCTTTCTTTCCACCCCACTAACTACCTTGATTATAGCAAGCTCAGATGCTCATAAGCCTAGTACTTATTATACAGCAGGAACTTCTTATTGTAACATTTGTTAATGTCTGTTATGTACTTTGCAGATAAAGAATCTAGTTGTCTACTGATGTACTATGTTCTTCATCTGTAAATATGTTTGTAATTAATTGCTATGTTAATCAAATTGTTAATCGCTATGTAATCCAATGTAACTACTGTCTGTTTATTTTAACTGTGGAGCTTTTCTCCCCGGGCCAACGCTGAAAATGGACCTACATCCAGTCGGACACTCCCAGTCAACAAATGTAAATAAATAAATAAATTCCATCCACCTCTTTGCAGGACACCCTTGTTTCCCCTTGCCTTCTTCCTGTCTGTCCCAAATCTTCTTCATTAGATTGTCTTCAGCTTTCCTGCACATATGTCTGTACCACTGTAATCTGTTCTCTTTGAACTTTTGTGCAACTGGAGCTATTTTGTCTTCTGCTCTTAAGTTTTCATTTCTTCATCTGTCCCACGGTGTGCACCCTACCACCCATCTCAGCCACCTCATCTCCATCACTTCTACCTTTCTCATCTGCTCTGCCTTTACTGCATAGATTTCTTTACCATACAACTTTACTGGTTACACCACTGTTTTGTACACCTTATTTCCACTGTATTTGGCATTCTTCTGTAACATACTACACCTGACACTGTGCCAGTTGGCTGCAACCCCTTTGATTTTGGCTTTGACCTCCTCATTCAAACTTCCTTTCTCATCAACCACCCCACCCAGACACTTGAAACTGTTAACCTCTTCCACTATTCTCCCTTCTATCTCAATTCTCAACTTCTTCTGATTTTCCAGTTTGCTGCTGTGACATCCAGATAATATCCCACTGAACTGCCACCAAATAACGTGACGTCCCTTACTATCCTGGGTCAGTAATTAAGGAGCTTCAGTCCTCACGACTGACTCCATTAAGAAACTGTAACTTAAACAGGAGTAATACGTCACAATTTTTCCCCTAAGCGCACAACAGGAATGTGCTCTGTAGCCTGGGACTGGACTGCATATGTCTGTCTACCCCTAATGTAACTCATTATTACACACTTCAAAACAATGTGTCCCAGTTTAATTTAGTTTCCTCTGATACACTCACACTTAAATAAATTAAATCTCACACATCCAAACACTTCTGGGAAAGCATGACACAGATTTCCATCTGTGTCCCTTCCCCAAAATAATATGGTAATGCTGCCACCAGAGTGTCTTCATGCCCTTTCAAAGAGTGTCCAACACAAATAGTAGCAAATGACCTAAGCAGCCAGGCATTCGGAGTGGCCCTGGGAATTATCAAAGCAAGTATAAGCACTCTCAAATCCCTAAAGAAAAACACTGATTTACCAGCCACAATGTAAGTTAATAAAAATATTTAATATTGAGCAAAATCATTAAAAATATAAAACAGTAATTCCCAATAGACAAACAGAGCTCAGTCACCAGGAAAATTAAATCACTATTGAAGGATGGAAATCCAACATCTAGAAAAACTCTAACTATCTAACTGATTAGATATCATTTTCTTATCTGACTAAAGAACACAGTCTCTGATCTAAACTAAATTACTAGAAAAGAACAAAAACAGGCTTATGGTTCTTGGTGAATCTTTTTTGGTATTCACTGCACAGTACATCTGTGATAACTGACAACTGTAACTGATTTCTGTCAACTGACTACTTTCAACTGACGATAACTACTGACTTCAACTGACTTCAGCAGGCTCTTTTATAGACTAGCTTAACTGTCAACTGTTCCAGTTCTAATTTTCATTTCATATTTTGAAAATCAACCAACAGCTGTTTTTTTCTGAAAGTTCCTTCCTGTCTTTAAGCTTCTGACAGTAACACATAGCAACTGTCAATATTCCAATGACATAATCTGCTGATCAACTGAATCTGAGACAATTTGCCTTTAGAATCTTTCTTCGCAAACATGCACAGTTAGAAGTATTCCAATTACATAATCTGCTGATCAACTGAATCTGAGACAATTTGCCTTTAGAATCTTTCTTCATAAACATGCACAGTTAGAAATGCAAAAGGACGCTGCTCAAGTCTTTAAAACATTCTGTACAAACAGATTATAACTCAACATGTAAGAACTTATTTACAATATCATAGCTAGTCATGCTGGCATATAATACACAGGTTTATCTAAAATTATATACAAAAACTCAGCCAAATATGCTAGCACAAATAATAGTGTCTAATTTCTTCACAGCTGCCATTACAACTGTCCTATGTTTCTTATCTGTACTCAGTTTTATCCCATGTGCCTTCAGTTTTGCATTCCATTCCCCTGTCCTTTGCTGACGTTCTTGCTCAGTCTGCCTGTAATACCACACAGTCTGCATACAGCAACTTTGTAGACCTGTCCCTGATGACCTATTTACAGTCCATCAGCAGTATGAATAGCAGTGGGCTCGGAGCTGTACCCTGATGTACCCTACTCCCACTGGGAGCCCCTCTGTGAGACTAAACACTTTTCATACTTGAGTCATTGGGTCCTTTTACATAGCTTGCACAAATTCTGTCAGTGCTTCTGTGACTTTGAACCACTGCAGGATTGCCCAAATCAGCTTTCTTGGGACCTTGTAATATGTTTTCTCCAAGTCTAGGGATGTCCAGTTGGACTCTTTCCTTATCTCTGTCTTCTTCTCAACTAACAATCTCACTGCAAACACTGGGTCAGTTGTGCTGCATCCTAATATGAATCCAAATTGCTCATCTCCCGTATTACTTTCTACTACACTGAATTTCATTTATCAATCACCCTCTCCAGAACATTCATGCAAAGTGACAGGAGTTTGATAGCTCTGTACTCCCCACAGTTGTGAATGTCCCCTTTGTTCTTAAACACTGGTGCTAGTATGCTTATGCTCTAGTTAACTGGGATGTGTCTTTCTGTCTACACTGCTATGAGTACCTTCAGGAGCCATCTCTCCCCTATCTCCCCTAGCATCGTTATCATATTTGCTGTGATCTCATCTGAGCCTGCTTCTTTTCCTGACTTCATTTTCCTTAGTGCTATTCTTACTTCTTCTATGGTGGGATCCTCCTCTTCACTTATTGTATGCTGTGTTTGGGGCAGTACAGCTTCTATGGGGTTTTCTTCATTCAGAAGCTGCTGGAGGTACTCTTTCCATCTGCCTTTGATGTTCTGTGGACTCGTGAGCTGGTTGTTGCTAGCATCCCTTATGAAGGGTGTCTGTCTATCTTCCTTATCTTTCTGTCTTTGCTTTGCAACCTGATATAATTTCTTTGTCCCATCTACTGTCACTTTCCAGAAGTTGGTAGAGTGCCTCTTATGCTTTTTTCTTTACTATTGCAACTCCTTTCTTAGCCTCTTTGTTAGCCAACCAATATTCGTTCCTAGCCTTGTCTGTCTTTTCTATCTCCCATTTTTTACACTCCTCCTTTTTTGATGACTTTCAGGACTTCTGCATTCCTTCACCAGTTTTTCTTGTGTACCTTATTTCCATACCTAGCTTGGTCACATGTATTTTTTGAGGCACTGCCATTCTTCTTCAACTCCACCTATTTCTTCTTTTTCTTGTGGTGCCAGAGCCCTGAGTAATTCCTAGAACTGTTGAGCTTTCTTTCCAGTCAACTTCCAAGTCTTCAGCCTGGTCTCTGTTGACCTTAGAATCATCTCTGACCACTGCTTGCAGATGATTGTGGCAACCAGTGGTTTATGCTGTGGGATGATTGTTTCACTGGGGATGACTTTTCAATCGCTGTTTCTACCCCGATGCACATCTACTTGAGTTGCATGTTGGCCACTCTTATATGTGATATTGTGACTCTCTCTCTTTCTCTTTCTGAATCATGTGTTGGCTACTATAAAGCCATTTGCCAGATAGAAATCTAAAATGGCCTCTCCTTCAGTATAGGCAGTTATCATATCCTGTTTTGTCTCAGTATGTGCATTTAAGTCACCCATTATCAACACAAAATCATGTTGTCCTGCTTTACGTAGTAGGTTTCATAACTGCTGTTTGAATGCACTCTTTTCCTCCCTGTTACAACCCTTCTATGGGGCATTAGTCTGAGATTATGAATACTGCCCTATCATTAGGCTGGTGTCTGATTGCCATGAGTCTATCACAAATTCTGAGACAGATGAACTATGTTGTCCTGCAGAAAGGCAGGCCTGATGGCAGGTGGAGACCCAGCAAGAGAAGGTAGGGCAGGTCGATAGAGCAGAGCAGGAAATGATGCCACACCACAGATACAACTGTGATTAAAACTGTATAAAATTGTAACAAAAATGTATTAAAATAAAACAATAACCATCAAATAAAAATATAAATGATGGGTAGTGATTAAAAAAGAGAGAGAGAGGGAAAAATTAGTATCATGCCTTTGTTTGGTTCTCAGACATACACCATGTGCTAAGTATGCAATGATACTAAGTGGCATAATTATGGCAAGGCATAGCACAGAATATATTACTATTTAAAGATATTGGTACGGTGGTTTAGTCCTAGATATTGCCAATGCCTCCACACACAGAGTACTTCCAAGAGTAATGCTGGAAACAACAGAGGGCATAGAAGGTGTTTGGGCATGCCCATATGGATACATCATGAGGGAATTGAACAAAGATACACTTGGCAATCATGGCTACCAATACAAAATATGCAGCTCAATATGCTCACCATGCCACTATGATGTACTAAAAGCAGACTACACAGTGGCCATACCATAGGCATCTGTCAGAATATGGTAAACAGGTAAAATGCTGCAAGCTAGGCTTTAATGAAGACAGAGCCATTATAAAAGCAGAAGCATGCTTGGGGGCAGTACATTGCTAATACAGGGAAATATTAATGTTGCCTGTTGTTGGACTGCCAGGGCTATAGCAATGCACACAGAACATTAATGGCCAACATCCCTGGATGTGTGGCAGTGAGATGCAGTATGTATGATGGAAGTACATGCTATGACAGCAGTGTGTTTGCCACAGTGAAGGAGTGGAAACCATGACCATGTCCTGTGTGTGGCTCAGTTCTCATGCTAGCAGAGAGTGAGAAGGTATGTCCAGAGGTATGCAATGCTGCCACCTGTGGGTGTTACAAGTACCAGAACATAATTATACATTAAGGTAATATATTGCTATGACATCTATATCTAGTTATAGTACAACACTAATCTTATATACTCCTGCATATGGAGAGACAGTTCATATGTCTCCTACATAGGAGCCTTTTATTCTACAACTGTTCGGTTGCTGAATAACAGTACAGAAAATAAAAATATGTCCATACATGGCTTTGTAGTTATGCAGCTATGTACACAAAATGGCCCTGCTGTGAATACTTAATGTACATTTCAGGAACACTCTCCTTGGCCTTTTCTTCCCATTTAGTGCAGGAAGACTAGGTGGTGCCTGAACTGCTCACCAGAGCAGTTGACACTAGTTGCAGCAATCACTGCCTTGAGGAATCCCCCTAAGCAGGTGCTCCTGTGGTCTCTGCACATAATATACAGAATAATTAAGGCACCACCTAGGAATCCTGCTGCGATCAATGCCTTTTGAAGCCATAGCCACTTAACAAGTAATAGTCTGGAACAATATGCTAGCTCATTTGCAGCAATGCATATTGCTGATGCTGACACATAATGCACAACAGACATTGAGCTGGCTTGATATGTCGCACTGCCACCATATAATAGCACATATGTACAAGGATGGTGTTTGAGTGGAAAACAGTACGATGGCATGAGTGTGACAACACTACAACACTCACATTTGCTTCCACCTTTAGCAAATCTGCGGAACGTAATGACAAGATACATTTATCTACATGCCCTCTGGGGCAGTGACCCACCCATACATAAGCAATACACTTCACAGGTCCTCATGCAAGTGCACAGTCTGAGATGAGCCTCATAGAGCAGCCCAGGACAGGTGAGTGCACTACAATAAAAACATGATTCAGAGTTATTCACTCAAAATTGGGTCATTACCATAATGTGTCCTACAAACCTCAAAATTGTGAGATAAATATGGATAAATATGGCAACAGCCATGTTCATCATGCTTATGAATTTGCTGCTGTTAGCAGAATTATGGGCTGTCCTTTCCTTGTTGGGATTTAATCCTGAGACTTTCAACAACATTGCACCAGAGGTAAATGAACAAGGGGAACTGTCTGAAAATGTTGGAAAACTGCTTCTGTTCTTCAACTTCACATTTATGGTGATTGTTGAGTTGCATGCTGTTTCTTTGAGGAATGTGGGTTGGTAACAAGTGACTACTTACTGGGAGAGATATACACAACCAAGTGCTGTTAACCTGCTAGGAAATATGCTGCTGATGTACTTTTAGTGTCATAGCAGTAGATCTGAAGTGTGTTATACAGAATGTGGGGCACACAGGTCCTGTGGTTAGGCCAGGAACTACTGGTGTCACAATGTTGACTTCCCTTTGTTGTTATATGTATTGCATCGATGTACATAAGTGCCATCAGTATCCTCTGCATCATACAGAGTAGTGGAAAGACAAGGAGGATGGGTCCGAAAACAACAGTCATTGTGTCACTTTTGCTTGGTAGATGTTTATCTGATGAGTGGCCTTTCATGCAGTATTCCACAATGGTGTTGGCAAGGGAGACATTTTAACCTGTGTCTCCAGGAATATGACTGCAATATCCATGAAGTGCACAGTTCTCTGTGATGTTCCCTCATTCACTCTAGTCATCTCCTATGATGTTCAGTAGCAGTGAGAGAGAGAGGTTTCATAGGTTCATAGAAGGTTACTAGGCTAACGGCCCCAGAGCCCTTACAAGCCTAGCCATATTTATCTCAAGATGTCCAAATTGTCAGTGGTTAGGTGAGTGAAGTTCACAGAGGTAAGGGTCTATGGTAGTTAATAATGATTTCCTCTATCTAGTAGGACATGGGGCTTCACCCCAGGAGTGAATTTGCAGTCACCCATCCATTGATCTAGGTTGCGTTTGAAGAGGGTCAGGGAGGGGCTCTGTTTCATGTGAATTGGAAGCTTGTTCCGGAGAAGTGGCAGTCTCTGGGAGATGTATGTATTTCTGCAGCATGACCTGTTCATGTTAGATGCTAGGTCTAGATCCCTATAGGAGTAACCCTCATGTAGTTTGATTTATGAATGTGTAGCATTTCCATCAGGCATGGGTCACAGACTGCCCTGTAAGCCAGGCACAGGTCACCCCTTAGCAATCTGATGGAGACAGAATACAGTGACAGGGCTTTCAGTCTTTCCATGTATGACTTGTTTTGTGTACCCTGTAATTTCTTGGTGAGAAACTTCTATGATCTCTCCAATTGTTGCAGGTGTCTGGTGAGATACATGCAAAAGGGAACATTGTACTCAATTATTGGTCTGATGAGGGCCAAGTATAATGGAATTATAACATCCTTTTATTTAGATGTGATGCCTTTACTTACAAGATGTACCACATAGAAGGATTTCCTTACTACTGTGGATATGTGGTGGTCAAAGTTCATGCTATCAGCCTGAATACCTAGATCACATATCGCTAGGTCTACACATAGAGGGGTGCTGTTTATAATGTAATTAGCAGGGATTTCAACTTTCCAAAGGGAATAATAATGCATTTTTTTTTTGCATTTAGCTTTAATCCGTGGGTGGCTTTGGCACCAATCATTTGTCTGATTTAACCTGTCTGCAGTATATTAACATTGTTGGGAGGCTCAATGATTGCTCCCAATTAACAATCATCAGAGAACTTGGTCACCCACAGGCCATCCAAGTTTGCCTGAACTTCGGAGAAATAAATTCCAAACAGTAAGGGGGCCAGCACAGAACTATCTGGTACACCACTGGTGAATGGTCTTTTGCTAGAGTTGATGTCACCCACTTTGACAGTATGTGTCCTGTCAGTGAGCCAGTTGGCTACCCATCTGGTAATATAAGGGATTCATTCCCAATTGGGAGAGTTTCTCTATAATACCTGAGTGGGGCATTGTGTCAAATGCCTTGCCTAGGTCAAGATAGGTGGTATGCACTGTCTTTCCCTCGCCCAGGACCTTGGTGACTTTCTCAAAGTCAACCATGTTTAACAGTCATGATCTACTTTTAACAAATCCAAACTGGATTGTTTCCAGAGTTTGGAGATTACTTATGTCCTTGTTAATAAGGTCTGTAATTATTCTTTCCATGGCCTTGTAGATAAGGCTATAATTCACAGGGTTGGTTGATGGTCCTCCTTTGTGCAGAAGGATTACTGTTGCTGTCCTCCATTCCACCGGAACATGGCCAGTTCACAGGCTGTGGTTTAATAGGTATCCAAGTGGGTCTGCTAGGTCATGTTTTAAGTTGTTTAAAAGGCAAACTGGGATATTGTATGGTCCCACTGATGTCATGTTTTTTGGCCTTGGAAAGTGCTGAGATGACCTGCTCTGTTGAGATAACAGGCTGAGGAATGGTGGCAGGTATACTTTGAGGGATGACTGGAGGGGGAAGGGGGATGAAGTTTGCTCCAAATCTGTCAGCTAGCAGGTTGGCTATTACCTTCAGTTGAGTATGGGTGATGCCATCCACAACCAGTGCATAGCTGGGTATTCATTTTTAGATTCTGGATGTAGTTAAAGAATGCCTTATGATTATCCTTAGCTAGGGAGGCTGTTTTTGCTTCATAATTAGCTTTGGAAGACTTAAAAAGATCTCTAATTCATTTGTTTAAGCTAGAGTTGGATTTCTTCCTCTGCTGAGCCAGTTACCTCTTGTTTTTGGACATTAGTTTTTTTTCTCTTGTTGTATAGCCTTTTTACTGGGGTCCACCATGGTGGCTTTTCTTTGGAAAGATCTGTTTGTAATCTGGTCAGGTATAGCTGATTCTATACAACTGCTTAAGTGGTAATACAGGGCATTGATGCACACCTCTGTATAGGAGTCCATGTTATCTGCATTGTAGCGGGTTTTGAAACTTCTTATACCATCACTTAGTAGAAGGTAGTTTGTCTATGAAAAATTCTTCAGCATTGTTGAGCTTGATGGGGTATCTGGTCTCATAATTACATTGAACGAGATTGATTTATAGTCTGATCTTACCAGGGAGGACATCACATGAGGGGGGGGGTGCAATGCTCTCCCGTGTTAGCAAGTACTATGTCCAGGACATTTGAGCCTCTTGTGGGTATTCTGACCAGCTGTTCCAGACCATTTGCATTGACAAAGTCCAAGAACCTCTGAGCCAGCATATTTGTGGTTGTGTATGTTTTCCAGTCGATGGTGCGATAGTTAAAATCACCCATGAGTAAGATGTTCGGCTGTTTGGCAAGTGACTGCAGTAAGTCCAGGTATGTGGCATGATTTTCCTGTTTCATGGTGGGGGACCTATAGCTAGCTATGATATGGAAGGGGGCTTTGCCTATAGTTAATTGGATATGGAATAGCTGAAGAGAGTCATATTGTTTGATCAGTCTCGAGGTGTACTTGTCCTTAATAAATATGGATACACCTCCTCCTTTGGTCTTTTCACACTCAGTTTGCACTCTGAATATATGGAAGGCATTTAGCCCTGTTTAGTTGGGGTGCTTTCCACACTTTTGAACCATGTCTCAGTGACTTCACAGACGTCGGCATCTTCCAAAGTGAGGAGTGCTTCCAGGGAGTGCAGTTTCTTGTTTAGATTCCTAGCATTAAGCAGCAAAACCTTGAGTTATTTTTTGGGAGTTGGTTATTTTGACACTGCCTAAAAAAGGCACAGTAGCGGTGAAGCCTAGAGGAGACAGGTGCAGCCATCTCTGTCAAAGCAGCATGGCCTTTCGACCAGGTTTTCACAGGCTGACACATATTGGATCCAAATTTGGTGGCCCTGTTTAAATTTCCACATGTTGAGACTAAAATAGGTATAATGGGACCAGCAATCTACCCTGGTTAGCAAATTCAAAACAAAATAAATATTATGCCTAACTGTGCAGGCCTGGTATTGTTCAGTGGGGTGTTGGGGTAAGCACATTTTCACTCACTGATTCAGAGATTGTTTTTGGAGGGGGTCAGTCATAAGACCTATGTTGCATATGTGGACTGTTTTGTAATATAGCTAGACCACCTTGCAGTGTGTCTGAGTTGGGGGACCCTTATGACATGCAGATGCAAAAGCCCCATGGGTCATAATAGGAAGGTGTCAAGGATGTGCTCAAGGATGGCATGCCTTAGGCTGCGGCCTACTATTGTGCTGCATATACAAAGGCCAGAAGTTTTACACCAGTGGTCAAAGGTCATGGAGCTTGCTTATCAGTTTTCATTGATACTGTATGGCATTGGCAGGGTGAGTGGTGGGCCCTGTAGTAGTCTTGCACTTCTGGGGGCAGACAGAGTACAGGAGGTGACAATCTTACCTATCCACATTTGTGGTGGAGGCCATATGTATGTTGTTATGAACCCTAGTTGCACAGAAAACATCACATACTTCAGATAGCCCTAATTTTGGACAGGAAAGTCTTCAGAGATACATGCTACTGCTTGGTGTGTTTCAGAGACACATGTACAATATCATACTGATAGCACCTGTATAGGTGCCATGTGCCTCTTCAGAGAGATTGAGGCAACACAGTCCATGGTAACAATGACATTTATTGTGTGATATTGAGATGTCTGTCAACAGCTTACAAATGAATCCTTGACTTATATTTACAGGTAAACATGCCTGGAAGGAAGAGAAAGGAAAAGTTCTCCCAGGCAGAGGATGATATCTTATTGCATGCACTCCATGCCCTTCATGAACATGAAGCCCTTCAAGATGCTTCTTATTGACAAGAAACAACAGGCCTTTTGACAGCATGAATGACAAGAACCTGTTGAATACACTTGACTACATATGATGCAGGGCCACCAACATGATTGATCATGCACATGGCAAGGCAATATACCTGGCAGAGGATCGGAAGCTCATGACCGGGGGGTCTACTGACAGAATCACCATTAAATGGCATGGAGAAGTTCCTGGCATCTCTGTCTGGGTGCATGACAAGTCTCTTATTTCCAGAGAAAACTTGGCCTAGGAGCAGAACTTCATTGAGCATCTTGTGCATCAGCTGGCAATGCAAGCTGCCTGGCTCAGCTACTTATTCTTAATGAGTGTGCTCATTTTGTTATTACAGACATATCGGGATTTCAGCAGCAATATCAGACTGCACAAGGTATGCATCCTATACATTTTCTGTGCTACTCTTCTTTACAGCAATATCATCAATGGGATTCAGATGTTTAAAATTAAACTCAACGCTGCTCCGACACAATAAAGGCTGTCCAGTAACCACAATCACGTTGTCTTTGTATTACAATTATGACCACAGAGTGATAGAATTGAACTGATGTTTATTTAACAGAAAAAAATAATAAAATAGGTAACAGACTTAGCGCTTTCATCTCATCACTGAGACTTCTTCAGAATCCTGTTACCGTATAAACTAACTTATTCTTTTATAACAAATAATTCTCACTCATTGGTCCACAGAAACTGACATCATTGATTATATAAATTGAAATGAAATTGTACGAATGACTGACCTATATTACTTTCCTCTTCTTAACTGGGGCTGACTGAATACTTTAATACAGAGAAATAAATAAACAGACCTCACAAAACCTAACTGTTTAAACAAATTGTCGCTTCTGAATACTAAAATATCACTTTACAAAACTTCATTGTATAAAAAACTTAAAAATGTATATATATTTATGTATATGTGAATCGATAAGAAGTCAACAATAAAACATATGCAAACATAAAGATGCATGCATGAAAAATGCAAATATAAAAAATGCAGGTATAAAAAATACAGACATAAAAAGTGCAGACATGAGAAATTCAGGCATAAAAAATGCAGCCATAAGGAATCCAGACATAAAAAAGTGGAGACATAAGGAATCCAGACATAAAAAAACTTTTTTACAGATCCCCAAAGGTCTTAGGTCCACTGCTGTCATAAATGTCACAAAATACTGCAGTGTTTTCCTCCAAATAAATTACTTCAGATTTTGAATATATGTATATACAACCTGAAATATATATATAAAAAATATGAATGTAAATATAAGTATACATATAAATATAAATACAGCCTAAAAATGATGTATCATGTATATATGAAATATTAACATAAATATATTAGACATAAGTAGTTGTATAAATAGAATAGAATAATCTAGAATATATGAGCACATGAGAGACATCAATAAACGCAATGACAACAATGCACTTTACAGACATGCTTTGACTTGCACACAAGCTGACTTTAAGTTCTGGGTATTGGAGGAAATTTCCTACCCAGAAAGAGGAGGGGATTGGGAGACACGTTTGGAATACAAACAAATGATATGGCAACTAAGGTTAGCTGCTTGTGGTAGCAAAGGACTCAATGACCACATTTCTATTAGTCCGGCATTAAAAGTATTAGCAGGTGACCCTAAGAGACACATTAGATGAAATTTAATTAATTAATTATTCATTTAATTAATTTCAATAAACATTCAGTTTTATTGAGTTTTTCATTACTTAATATTCAATATTTAATATTTAATATTCAATATTTTAACATTTAATATTTAATATTTTACATAAATACATATATTATACAAACATATATATTATATACATATTTTTTTATAAAATAGATTTTATTCACTTATCTACATTTTTCATATATTTTTATATATATATATATATATTTATATACCAATATACTCCTCATTATTCATTTATATATATATATATACATATATGTTCACACATATTTTTTATTCTACTCTATGTTGTGTTTTGAACATTTATACAACTACTTATGTCTAATATATTTATGTTAATATTTCATATATACATGATACATCATTTTTAGACTGTATTTATATTTATATGTATACTTATATTTACATTCATATTTTTTATATATATATTTCAGGTTGTATATACCTATATTCAAAATCTGAAGTAATTTATTTGGAGGAAAACACTGCAGTATTTTGTGACATTTATGACAGCAGTGGACCTAAGACCTTTGGGGATCTGTGAAAAAGTTTTTTATGTCTGGATTCCTTATGTCTGCACTTTTTTATGTCTGGATTCCTTATGGCTGCATTTTTTATGCCTGAATTTCTCATGTCTGCACTTTTTATGTCTGTATTTTTTATACCTGCATTTTTTATATTTGCATTTTTCATGCATGCATTTTTATGTTCGCATATGTTTTATTGTTGACTTCTTATCGATTCACATATACATAAATATATATACATTTTTAAGTTTTTTATACAATGAAGTTTTGTAAAGTGATATTTTAGTATTCAGAAGCGACAATTTGTTTAAACAGTTAGGTTTTGTGAGGTCTGTTTATTTATTTCTCTGTATTAAAGTATTCAGTCAGCCCCAGTTAAGAAGAGGAAAGTAATATAGGTCAGTCATTCGTACAATTTCATTTCAATTTATATAATCAATGATGTCAGTTTCTGTGGACCAATGAGTGAGAATTATTTGTTATAAAAGAATAAGTTAGTTTATACGGTAACAGGATTCTGAAGAAGTCTCAGTGATGAGATGAAAGCGCTAAGTCTGTTACCTATTTTATTATTTTTTTCTGTTAAATAAACATCAGTTCAATTCTATCACTCTGTGGTCGTAATTGGAATACAAAGACAACGTGATTGTGGTTACTGGACAGCCTTTATTGTGTCGGAGCAGCGTTGAGTTTAATTTTAGTGTCTTGTGGTGGATTTTTGATTTTGGATTCAGATGTTTGACAAGGGTGCATTAATTCACTTGGTTGTATTTATGTGTTTTCACTAGTGTTTTGATGGCAGGATCCTCCACTGTGGATACTGTCATGCCTGATGTGGAAAAAATATCTGAACACAATGATGATGGCTGCACCAGAGCAACACAGTCTGTCATCACAGTGGCAGAGTTAGACATAGGTAAAGTGACAGACATATCAATCCCCTTGCTCAGACATTCCCCCTGTGCCTCTGCAGCCCACCTCTTTGTCCCAGGATCCCATAGAAGAAAAGGAGTTGGCTGACACATCATCTCATCATATTCCCATATATTAGAAACATTTTTTGTTGCTGGCAGCTCCCTTGAATATGGGGAGACAAGCAGGAATTAGAGTACTGGGATCCAGCAAAGCCATGGGTCCATCTCCCCTCATTAGTTAAATGTCTCCACAGACACCACACAGTGTAAATGCATGGCAGTCATACAGACATAGGTTGATTCCACTGCATGGTGTGGTACACAGGCAGCATAATAATCTGTGAGAGGGTCTGGATTATTTATGCATCATTTTTGAAAACCACCATAGAGAGTCTATGTGTTGTAGGTGTCCCTGTGCGGCTACACTTTATGGGAATCACCATTCTTGTAGGCAGTCCTCTTCCATATCTGGTGGAGAATCCCATCAAAAGAGGGTGAGGATATGGTCTATGGGCAACAGCCATTACCTCCACATGTATAACCAGTGCTGAAGGCACTGCAGGATGCAATGGCTACAGACATGGATGAGGTGCATGTGCTGAAACCACCGGTAGCACATCACACCATTCACACTCAAAAAAATGCTATATCTTCTGTGCTTACTGTGAAGTGTGCCAGTGACTATCCCTGGAATGGGAGCCCCCTGTGGGTGGGGATATACTCAGTCAATGCAGATAACTCCAGCAGATAACCTAGACCTGTCACTCAGACCCCAGCAAAATGCAGTATCATCTGCAGGAGATGTGTCCATGCAAGCTCACAAACACCCATCAGCATCACCCACCTCTGCTGGAGTTCACCACACCAGACATGCCATCACCTCCCTGATCAGTCTTCATGCCTCATCACAGTCAACAGATTGAGACACACACACACACACACACACGTATACACGCACACACACACACACACACACACACGCACACACACACACACACGTATACATGCACACACACACACACACACACACACACACACACACACACACAGTCTCACACACACACACACACACACACACACAAGTATAAACACACACACACACTCACAGCAGTAGCCCCCTCACACATGCACAAACACAATATCCATGGCTGCATCTCTCACTGTGGCTGTACACACTGCAGATGTGATGACATTTATGCCTCACTCCTGATGCTCTGTTATAAGCGTAGTTTATGTCTAATACAAAGTGTGCCCAGACCATGCATTGTATAGTACAACCTGGTTGTAGTACTGCATGCAACATTGTTACTTTTTGCTATGCCTAATCTGGCCGCTTGTTGTGAACAAGATACTACCTCTTAGTCAGTGCCAAAGTGTGCTATGGCCACACATGCCTCACAAGGCCATTTCCTGCAGCTGCAACTTCAAAGGTTCATCAACAGACACCTCCTCTACTGCTGGCACCAAGACTTTCTCTTCCCAAATGTCAGTTTGTTTGTGTCTTTCCACTTTTCCCGGTCAGGGGTTGCCGCAGCAGAACTCCTGTCCGCTAATGATTAGCAGTTGATTTTTACGTACCGGCTTGCCAGGCCTGATGCACAACCTTCAACGAAGGTATGCCCATTCATGCATGTCTCCACATAGAAGATGCTCAAGCTGAGAATCGAACCGGACAGCATCTTACTGTGAGGCAACAACACTACCACAGCACCACCACCGCGGGTCTCTTCCCAAATGTCAATACCCTGCTGTATTTGCTTGTATACCATCACACTGGGCAATAGTGCACATATAGCAAATAATTTGCTGCATTTTCTTGCTGATCTGATTGTCTTAAGTGTTTTCATGTTACAGGGCACCACTGGAGACATCTAACAAGCAGAAATTGGCTTTTCATTAATGTGATAATGATTTGGGTTGTGTTGTATGCATTGTCTGCAATGGTCTGTGGCTTTCTTACCAGGGTCATTAGTCATGTCTCTAAGGCATATCCAGCATCACCAATAAGAAGCCCTGAGGAGACCACTCTGCACAAATTGCTGATGTAAGACAGATGGCGCCAGATGTGGAAATCATAATCACTGTCTGTGTGGTATACTGACATACTGTATATTATGCCCGGTACATTGCAGACCACCTGACAGTTGACAGTGTGGAATCTATGTCCAGGACATTTGAGCCTCTTGTGGGTATTCTGACCAGCTGTTCCAGACCATTTGCATTGACAAAGTCCAAGAACCTCTGAGCCAGCATATTTGTGGTTGTGTATGTTTTCCAGTCGATGGTGCGATAGTTAAAATCACCCATGAGTAAGATGTTCGGCTGTTTGGCAAGTGACTGCAGTAAGTCCAGGTATGTGGCATGATTTTCCTGTTTCATGGTGGGGGACCTATAGCTAGCTATGATATGGAAGGGGGCTTTGCCTATAGTTAATTGGATATGGAATAGCTGAAGAGAGTCATATTGTTTGATCAGTCTCGAGGTGTACTTGTCCTTAATAAATATGGATACACCTCCTCCTTTGGTCTTTTCACACTCAGTTTGCACTCTGAATATATGGAAGGCATTTAGCCCTGTTTAGTTGGGGTGCTTTCCACACTTTTGAACCATGTCTCAGTGACTTCACAGACGTCGGCATCTTCCAAAGTGAGGAGTGCTTCCAGGGAGTGCAGTTTCTTGTTTAGATTCCTAGCATTAAGCAGCAAAACCTTGAGTTATTTTTTGGGAGTTGGTTATTTTGACACTGCCTAAAAAAGGCACAGTAGCGGTGAAGCCTAGAGGAGACAGGTGCAGCCATCTCTGTCAAAGCAGCATGGCCTTTCGACCAGGTTTTCACAGGCTGACACATATTGGATCCAAATTTGGTGGCCCTGTTTAAATTTCCACATGTTGAGACTAAAATAGGTATAATGGGACCAGCAATCTACCCTGGTTAGCAAATTCAAAACAAAATAAATATTATGCCTAACTGTGCAGGCCTGGTATTGTTCAGTGGGGTGTTGGGGTAAGCACATTTTCACTCACTGATTCAGAGATTGTTTTTGGAGGGGGTCAGTCATAAGACCTATGTTGCATATGTGGACTGTTTTGTAATATAGCTAGACCACCTTGCAGTGTGTCTGAGTTGGGACCCTTATGACATGCAGATGCAAAAGCCCCATGGGTCATAATAGGAAGGTGTCAAGGATGTGCTCAAGGATGGCATGCCTTAGGCTGCGGCCTACTATTGTGCTGCATATACAAAGGCCAGAAGTTTTACACCAGTGGTCAAGGTCATGGAGCTTGCTTATCAGTTTTCATTGATACTGTATGGCATTGGCAGGGTGAGTGGTGGGCCCTGTAGTAGTCTTGCACTTCTGGGGGCAGACAGAGTACAGGAGGTGACAATCTTACCTATCCACATTTGTGGTGGAGGCCATATGTATGTTGTTATGAACCCTAGTTGCACAGAAAACATCACATACTTCAGATAGCCCTAATTTTGGACAGGAAAGTCTTCAGAGATACATGCTACTGCTTGGTGTGTTTCAGAGACACATGTACAATATCATACTGATAGCACCTGTATAGGTGCCATGTGCCTCTTCAGAGATTGATGCAACACAGTCCATGGTAACAATGACATTTATTGTGTGATATTGAGATGTCTGTCAACAGCTTACAAATGAATCCTTGACTTATATTTACAGGTAAACATGCCTGGAAGGAAGAGAAAGGAAAAGTTCTCCCAGGCAGAGGATGATATCTTATTACATGCCCTCCATGCCCTTCATGAACATGAAGCCCTTCAAGATGCTTCTTATTGACAAGAAACACCAGGCCTTTTGACAGCATGAATGACAAGAACCTGTTGAATACACTTGACTACATATGATGCAGGGCCACCAACATGATTGATCATGCACATGGCAAGGCAATATACCTGGCAGAGGATCGGAAGCTCATGACCGGGGGGTCTACTGACAGAATCACCATTAAATGGCATGGAGAAGTTCCTGGCATCTCTGTCTGGGTGCATGACAAGTCTCTTATTTCCAGAGAAAGACTTGACCTAGGAGCGGAACTTCATTGAGCATCTTGTGCATCAGCTGGCAATGCAAGTTGCCTGGCTCAGCTACTTATTCTTAATGAGTGTGCTCATTTTGTTATTACAGACATATCGGGATTTCAGCAGCAATATCAGACTGCACAAGGTATGCGTCCTATAAATTTTCTGTGCTACTCTTCTTTACAGCAATATCATCAATGGGATTCAGATGTTTAAAATTAAACTCAACGCTGCTCCGACACAATAAAGGCTGTCCAGTAACCACAATCACGTTGTCTTTGTATTACAATTATGACCACAGAGTGATAGAATTGAACTGATGTTTATTTAACAGAAAAAAATAATAAAATAGGTAACAGACTTAGCGCTTTCATCTCATCACTGAGACTTCTTCAGAATCCTGTTACCGTATAAACTAACTTATTCTTTTATAACAAATAATTCTCACTCATTGGTCCACAGAAACTGACATCATTGATTATATAAATTGAAATGAAATTGTACGAATGACTGACCTATATTACTTTCCTCTTCTTAACTGGGGCTGACTGAATACTTTAATACAGAGAAATAAATAAACAGACTTCACAAAACTTAACTGTTTAAACAAATTGTTGCTTCTGAATACTAAAATATCACTTTACAAAACTTCATTGTATAAAAAACTTAAAAATGTATATATATTTATGTATATGTGAATCGATAAGAAGTCAACAATAAAACATATGCAAACATAAAGATGCATGCATGAAAAATGCAAATATAAAAAAATGCAGGTATAAAAAATACAGACATAAAAAGTGCAGACATGAGAAATTCAGGCATAAAAAATGCAGCCATAAGGAATCCAGACATAAAAAAGTGGAGACATAAGGAATCCAGACATAAAAAACTTTTTCACAGATCCCCAAAGGTCTTAGGTCCACTGCTGTCATAAATGTCACAAAATACTGCAGTGTTTTCCTCCAAATAAATTACTTCAGATTTTGAATATATGTATATACAACCTGAAATATATATATAAAAAATATGAATGTAAATATAAGTATACATATAAATATAAATACAGCCTAAAAATGATGTATCATGTATATATGAAATATTAACATAAATATATTAGACATAAGTAGTTGTATAAATAGAATAGAATAATCTAGAATATATGAGCACATGAGAGACATCAATAAGCAATGACAACAATGCACTTTACAGACATGCTTTGACTTGCACACAAGCTGACTTTAAGTTCTGGGTATTGGAGGAAATTTCCTACCCAGAAAGAGGAGGATTGGGAGACACGTTTGGAATACAAACAAATGATATGGCAACTAAGGTTAGCTGCTTGTGGTAGCAAAGGACTCAATGACCACATTTCTATTAGTCCGGCATTAAAAGTATTAGCAGGTGACCCTAAGAGACACGATAGATGAAATTTAATTAATTAATTATTCATTTAATTAATTTCAATAAACATTCAGTTTTATTGAGTTTTTCATTATAATATTCAATATTTAATATTTAATATTCAATATTTTAACATTTAATATTTAATATTTTACATAAATACATATATTATACAAACATATATATTATATACATATTTTTTTTATAAAATAGATTTTATTCACTTATCTACATTTTCATATATTTTTATATATATATATATATTTATATACCAATATACTCCTCATTATTCATTTATATATATATATATACATATATGTTCACACATATTTTTTATTCTACTCTATGTTGTGTTTTGAACATTTATACAACTACTTATGTCTAATATATTTATGTTAATATTTCATATATACATGATACATCATTTTTAGACTGTATTTATATTTATATGTATACTTATATTTACATTCATATTTTTTATATATATATTTCAGGTTGTATATACCTATATTCAAAATCTGAAGTAATTTATTTGGAGGAAAACACTGCAGTATTTTGTGACATTTATGACAGCAGTGGACCTAAGACCTTTGGGGATCTGTGAAAAAGTTTTTTATGTCTGGATTCCTTATGTCTGCACTTTTTTATGTCTGGATTCCTTATGGCTGCATTTTTTATGCCTGAATTTCTCATGTCTGCACTTTTTATGTCTGTATTTTTTATACCTGCATTTTTTTACATTTGCATTTTTCATGCATGCATCTTTATGTTCGCATATGTTTTATTGTTGACTTCTTATCGATTCACATATACATAAATATATATACATTTTTAAGTTTTTTATACAATGAAGTTTTGTAAAGTGATATTTTAGTATTCAGAAGCGACAATTTGTTTAAACAGTTAGGTTTTGTGAGGTCTGTTTATTTATTTCTCTGTATTAAAGTATTCAGTCAGCCCCAGTTAAGAAGAGGAAAGTAATATAGGTCAGTCATTCGTACAATTTCATTTCAATTTATATAATCAATGATGTCAGTTTCTGTGGACCAATGAGTGAGAATTATTTGTTATAAAAGAATAAGTTAGTTTATACGGTAACAGGATTCTGAAGAAGTCTCAGTGATGAGATGAAAGCGCTAAGTCTGTTACCTATTTTATTATTTTTTTCTGTTAAATAAACATCAGTTCAATTCTATCACTCTGTGGTCGTAATTGGAATACAAAGACAACGTGATTGTGGTTACTGGACAGCCTTTATTGTGTCGGAGCAGCGTTGAGTTTAATTTTAGTGTCTTGTGGTGGATTTTTGATTTTGGATTCAGATGTTTGACAAGGGTGCATTAATACACTTGGTTGTATTTATGTGTTTTCACTAGTGTTTTGATGGCAGGGTCCTCCACTGTGGATACTGTCATGCCTGATGTGGAAAGAATATCTGAACACAATGATGATGGCTGCACCAGAACAACACAGTCTGTCATCACAGTGGCAGAGTTAGACATAGGTAAAGTGGCAGACATATCAGTCCCCTTGCTCAGACATTCCCCCTGTGCCTCTGCAGCCCACCTCTCTGTCCCAGGATCCCATAGAAGAAAAGGAGTTGGCTGACACATCATCTCATCATATTCCCATATATTAGAAACATTCTTGGTTGCTGGCAGCTCCCTTAAATATGGGGAGACAAGCAGGAATTAGAGTACTGGGATCCAGCAAAGCCATGGGTCCATCTCCCCTCATTAGTTAGATGTCTCCACAGACACCACACAGTGTAAATGCATGGCAGTCATACAGACATAGGTTGATTCCACTGCATGGTGTGGTACACAGGCAGCATAATAATCTGTGAGGGGGTCTGGATTATTTATGCATCATTTTTGAAAACCACCATAGAGAGTCTATGTGTTGTAGGTGTCCCTGTGTGGCTACACTTTATGGGAATCACCATTCTTGTCGGCAGTCCTCTTCCATATCTGGTGGAGAATCCCATCAAGAGAGGGTGAGGATATGGTCTATGGGCAACAGCCATTACCTCCACATGTATAACCAGTGCTGAAGGCACTGCAGGATGCAATGGCTACAGACATGGATGGGGTGCATGTGCTGAAACCACCGGTAGCACATCACACTATTCACACTCAAAAAAATGCTATATCTTCTGTGCTTACTGTGGATAGTGCCAGTGACTATCCCTGGAATGGGAGCCCTCTGTGGGTGGGGATATACTCAGTCAATGCAGATAACTCCAGCAGATAACCTAGACCTGTCACTCAGACCCCAGCAAAATGCAGTATCATCTGCAGGAGATGTGTCCATGTAAGCTCACAAACACCTATCAGCATCACCCACCTCTGCTGGAGTTCACCACACCAGACATGCCATCACCTCCCTGATCAGTCTTCATGCCTCATCACAGTCAACAGACCGAGACACACACACACACACACACACGTATACACACACACACACACACACACACACACACACACACACACACACGTATACATGCACACACACACACACACACACACGTATACACGCACACACACACACACACACACACACACACACACACACACACACACACACACGTATAAACACACACACACACTCACAGCAGTAGCCCCCTCACACATGCACAAACACAATATCCATGGCTGCATCTCTCACTGTGGCTGTACACACTGCAGATGTGATGACATTTATGCCTCACTCCTGATGCTCTGTTATAAGCGTAGTTTATGTCTAATACAAAGTGTGCCCAGACCATGCATTGTATAGTACAACCTGGTTGTAGTACTGCATGCAACATTGTTACTTTTTGCTATGCCTAATCTGGCCGCTTGTTGTGAACAAGATACTACCTCTTAGTCAGTGCCAAAGTGTGCTGTGCCCACACATGCCTCACAAGGCCATTTCCTGCAGCTGCAACTTCAAAGGTTCATCAACAGACACCTCCTCTACTGCTGGCACCAAGACTTTCTCTTCCCAAATGTCAGTTTGTTTGTGTCTTTCGGCTTTTCCCGGTCAGGGGTTGCCGCAGCAGAACTCCGGTCCGCTAATAATTGGCAGTTGATTTTTACGTACCGGCTTGCCAGGTCTGACGCACAACCTTCAACAAAGGTATGCCCATTCACGCATGTCTCCACACAGAAGACACTCTAGCTGAGAATCGAACCGGACAGCGTCTTACTGTGAGGCGACAACACTACCACAGCACCACCACCGCGGGTCTCTTCCCAAATGTCAGTACCCTGCTGTATTTGCTTGTATACCATCACACTGGGCAATGGTGCACATATAGCAAATAATTTGCTGCATTTTCTTGATGATCTGATTGTCTTAAGTGTTTTCATGTTACAGGGCACCACTGGAGACATCTAAAAAGCAGAAATTGGCTTTTCATTAATGTGATAATGATTTGGGTTGTGTTGTATGCATTGTCTGCAATGGTCTGTGGCTTTCTTACCAGGGTCATTAGCCATGTCTCTAAGGCATATCCAGCATCACCAATAAGAAGCCCCTGAGGAGACCACTCTGCACAAATTGCTGATGTAAGACAGATGAGCGCCAGATGTGGAAATCATAATCACTGTCTGTGTGGTATACTGACATACTGTATATTATGCCCGGTACATTGCAGACCACCTGACAGTTGACAGTGTGGAATCTGTTACAATTGATATAATATCATCCTTGTTCCCCTGAGAAGCCTAGAGGGCAATGTGGATGCAGTCAATAGCTTCCAATACCTCCACTGGTTTGTGTATAAACCACATGTGCTTTTCTACATACTGAAGCATGGCATCAAGAAACAGATGCAGTACCGTTGAGGCTGATGCCTGTATATGCCCACAGTGTCCTCCATTTGTCACTGGAAAGCCTGTGCATCCAGTATTCTCAAAACTACACATTACACTGGTGCTCACAGAGAAGCATATTCCATGCATCTCATGATGCTGCATATGAGGTTGAAACATCTCTACCAGCTCCTGCATGATGCCTTCTTCCACACAGTAGAAGCCCCTATATCTGTGTCATGAAGGGAATGAAACATTAGGTGTGGACAGATGCCTCTTCAGTGTGGAGGGAGATGACATGCACCTCTGTGACTACTGGCTGTGAGGATGGCCTCATACATATATATTTCTGTTAAACTTATAGCTATCAATATTATGGTCTCTGTCACTGAAAGCCAGAAATTTTCTAGAAAACTCTGGTGGTTGTGACTCATTGAACTATTTTTATATGCTTCTGAATCACTTTACCATATTGTTTACTTTCATTTGCATTGAGCATGACCCTCATTTTAATATTGTGGCTTATTTTCCATCTCATCATGACCTTATTTGTACATTATGCTGGCCACAGTATTTTGCAGCCTAGCATGGCCACTGTATTTCTGTGCTGGAATTGTCCATGCCCTGTGCATAGTTCCTCATCATAACACTCTGCCTACCACATCAAACTATTTCTTTCAGAATCTTAGGCCATGTTGCACAAAGTCCCTCATAATAATATTCTGCCTATGACATCACACTATTTCTTTCAGACTCAATGGGCATGTTGCACAAAGTCCCTCATAATAATATTCTGCCTATGACATCACACTATTTCTTTCAGAATCTCACGGCATGTTGCAGCAGTAAAGATGAGAGAAACAGTAGGCAGCTTTCAAATATGAACTCCTGTTGATAAATAACATGTATATATACCCACACACACACAAATAGGCAGCAGGATGTTAACACTTGTCTATCCATGTGGAATAATGCTGTGCATAGGCCATAGTGACTAGCATCTGCATTCACTATTGTTTGTTTAGTGAGATCTTAATTATGTTAACACTAGAGCTGTTGTTAGCATGTATTTTACTTTACTAAATGCTTGCACTTGATCATGTCCCCAGGACCCGACAACCTTTTTCTTTAACAAATTTGTTAAAGGACAAAGCTGGTACAGACTCCCTAAAGAGTTAATCATGTCTAGGGCTTGTCTGACCTCAACTACCCAAGAGGAATTTTGTAACCTGCTATTACTCTGACTTTGCTTGCATCTGATTCAGTACCATTAACATTTATGTTATGACAAAAATACTGTAGCTCTGTTTTACTAAAGCAATATTTGTCACTTTAGCTTTAAAGCAGAACTTTTGACAGTTTGAAGCACTGCCTCTATTCTCAAGTCATATCTCTCTTTATCTTGGCCAAATCCTACAATGTCATCTATAACAATAACAGCACCATCCAAGACTCTTTAATCAACTACTCATTTTATACTGAAAAATTTCAGGTGCTGAGGTTATACCAGCCGGCAGCCCTTTAGAACAGAAACGTCCCATAGGGATAATGAAAGTTGTTACCTTCTGACTGCCTTTGTCTAAATTATTTGCCAGAATCCATTGGAAGCATCCAATGTTGAAAACATACTCTCAGTTATACTGTCAGTCCTTTGCAGTTGTTTAAGTTCTGGCTTTCTTTGAACAGCATAGGAAGTGACCCTCCTAGGTATGGTTAGGACATATGGAACAGCATTTGGTTTTACCTTAATCTTTACTGGTGCACAATCTAGCAGGCCAACTTCACCAAACACATCCACATAGAATTCATTTATTTGGGTAATTAAGCACATCTTACATGCCACAGCTCTGCTGAGTAGATTTTTTATTCATGAACTATCCCTCACATAAGCACAAAACTCAGACTTGTGCCCCTTTTACTCATATATGGCTAGAAATCTACCAATGCACTGGTGTTTGCCTGCAGGGCTACAAATTTCAATCTCTGCTTCATGCAACTGCAGATGCCTCATGAAACATTTATATGTAGCATGTGATGTAACAGTAACATCAGCTCCTGTATCTATCTTGAAATTCACAGCTGCCACCCTACCTATCTCCTAACTACACCCTCTTCTGTGATCACCCAGGCAGACACACAATCTCAAATACAGTCTCTCACACAGATGTACATATACATACATGCCTTACCCCTTAACTGCTCAGATTTTTGCCTCATATTTTTGGTCTGTTCCACATAAAATGTGTATTTTTCTGGTAAATCACTGTGATGATCTGAGGATTTATGTCAGTAAATAATGACATACATTTCAGTTTCAGACCTCATATCCTTCAGAAAATGTATGCTAAACAAATCCTGTTACTCTAGCAACTTTCTAAGTTTATAAGAGCAATATTTAAAATACGTCCCTATTTTTGGCCCATTGTCCCCCCATTTGACAGGCTTTGTCCAGATTTCTTGCATTAAGAGGTTGCGAGGTATGACATGTGCATGTCCCTTCAAACACACACACACACGCACACACACACACACACACACACACACACACACACACACACACACACTCACCTGAGACCACTTATCCTTCTACATACACTCACACATGAAACCACACACACACACACACACACACACACACACACACACACACACACACACAGACACACATACTCAATGTGCCACTGCCGATCAACTAAAATCTCCTGCACTTACTTCTAATGTAATCAAACCCACTGAAAGCAATGAGTGAATGCAAATGTTTGGCTAAGTTAATTACCTTGGCTGGTTGAGCTAACTCATGTAGCCAAGTGATTCTCTGTATTGCTTGGCTGCATTAGGATGTAGCGCAACAGAGGAGACAGCCCACCATAGTAATCCTACAGACCATTTAGAATCACTGAGGAAGGTCTGTCTGCTTATCTGCACCTCTACTTCGGCTGGGTGCTTTCTCTTCCATTTGTTTTTTGTCGGTGAGCATTGGTTCTTGCTTATCGGAAATGGCTACTGGCTGTGGGAAAGCATCCAACTTAAGGCTTACCACTGGTGAGACCCTTTCTGAATCCCAGAGTTAATGTCCTGTCAAACAGGCTGACTTTTGTGCCCAGTAAACAGGTTAGAATCGCAAAAAACATGACCTCCCTAAAATGCTTATAGGCAACTTGAATTTAAAATTATTTTTTAAACAAAATTGGACAGTTGGCAAACAAAGTGAACAATGTCATGAAGATAACTAAAAATGTGAATTTTGTCCGATTTTAAATTATATGCTCACTATTACTGAAAAAGGTGAGAACATTACTTAATAACAGAAGCTCATCAAAATATTACAGATTACACTTAGAGGAAGAAAAAGTGAATGGTTATGTAAAAAAAGAATTTAGGTTTATGAAAGCAGAGGAGTAAAGGATAATGGTTATTATGACAAATCAGGATTATTTATACCAAGGCTATGTATGAATAGCTTTTAAAAGATGATAATCCTTGTGAAAAGGTAGAATGGAGTGTAATTAGCAGGGCATTTAAATTAACTGATGTGGCATTGGCAGAGTTGTTTTGAAATAGGGACAGTATGGAAGAAATATTTGATTTTATGACTATACAAATACAGGGAAAATTAAGTTACTTTGATATCCCCAAATGATATCTGAATGCACCTACTCCACCCTTTAGACCAGTGTTAGTGTCTCAGAATACAAAACCGAAGCCACTGCAATAGTAGTTATTGAAATTTTAAAACTGAGGACCAGATTCAGAAAATGTTGCCACACTGAGTTAAGCAAATTTACATGAAAAGCAGCCTTGTGCAAGGTGGGTGTGATTCAGAAAATCCAGCTACACAATGTTGTTAGGCCAAAGAAGCTGGTCAGCTTATATGCTAATGATTGTACAATGAAGTGCTAATGATAATGAAGCAAAACAAGGTGGTGGCATGATTCAGAAATGAAATGCAATGATAATATGCTTTAGATTTGAACTAGGCCATATTGTGTATTTACTTATTTAATTTATTAATTTGTTTACCAGGAAAGTCTAACTTGGAACGTGTCAATTTTTAGAGGAGGCCTAGGGAGAAATGCTCCAGACTCATGTCTTTATAATGTGGGAGGAAACAAGAGCACCCAGAGGAAACCCACACAAATGCAGGAAAGACATGTAGACTCTGCACAGAAGGCACCCCAGCCAAGAAACTAACCGGAGAACCTCTTACTGTGAGGCAACAATGCAAACTGCTGCACCACTGTGCCATCCGCTCCACCACTGCACCATCCATATGCCCATGTTCAGATGAAGTTGCAGTCACTGTAAATGGCTATCTGCAGAAGGATCTCATTGTAGCTGCTTTCCTCGACTTTGTACAATGTCACTCTGGACAAAAATAAATAAAACATAAAATGTGTACTTAAAATATATAAGCAAATACAATATGAGTCTACTTCTAAATTTTGAAGCTTCAAAGCTTTGAATGTCTTTTAGTTGAGACCATAAGATCAAAGTTTTGAAACTTTGAACCATTTAAATGGAGATAGCCATACAGTGCGGAATGGTATATTTACTGTTTTCCTTGCTGTAGTGTGATCTTGGAGTTGGTATATTTAATTAGCAGGGGTATGGGGTTGCAGGGGGCCTTGCCCCCCTGCAAAAATGTAAAAAAATAGATTTTTTTCCAAAGTTTCAAAACTTAGATCTTATGGTTTTGACCATAACATATTCAAAGTTTTGAAACTTCAGAATTTAGAATATATATATATATATATATATATATATATATATATATATATATATATATATAAAAATATATTTGTATGTATAGACATACATATGTGTGTGTGTGTGTGTGTGTGTGTGTGTGTGTGTGTGTGTGTGTGTGTGTGTGTGCGTGCATGCATGTGTGTGTGCATGCATGCATGTGTGTGTGTATGGATCTAATGGCATTCATCAGATCAGTGTTTCATTGACGTGCCTAACGTTGTCATGCTTATGTTGAAATGCAAAGATTGATACACTTCTCCGCATGCACTAAGGCTATTCCTTGAAACATGCAGAGTTTAAAAACAGTGTTTTTTTTCACTGGGCAAACCTAATGACTGCAAATTTTGACTCATTATTGTTTCTAAATCACTTACTCTGCATGTTGAACACACCTGATAAAAATCATGGTGATTTCTACACAATGCCGTGTACCTGCCAAAGCATCTGCAGGCAGCCTGCTTAGGCAGCCAAGTTTTTTAGGGGTGTAGGAATTATCATCCTATTGTTTAACTATCTTCAGATGGAGTCAAAGTAGAGCATGCATTCTTAACAGTACACACAGGGATGGAGGATGACAATGTTTCACACCTTAAAGTACCATCGGAGCCATAAAAATACAGCATCTATATTTTCACTGTTTGCTATCCATCGCACAAGTGAGGAGCCCACTGACCTGCAGAGCTAGGACACAATAGCGACAGTATCCAGCGTAATGAGTAATCTCACATTGTGTCTCAGCTGGAAAATACTGCATGTGCTAATATTCATTCCTATCCCCTGCCAGTTGTTCTGTCCCCCTTTTATGTCCATGCCCATCCCTGCTGGTTTAACACTCCTCCCCTCACCATTGTCTTCCCTCTGTCTGATATCTCCTTCCGCTTTGTTTTCCTCTCCATCATTGTGTTACCCCCACACCCTGTTACCTAACCTTCACCCTTTACCTTTCTCTTACTTCCTACTCCAACTTTCCATTATTTAAAAAAAATGGACATCTGTCCCACAACAAATATAGTATTCCTCCTACTCCACTTTCATCCTGTTAATTACTTATTTGGTACCATCTGTTCTAGCCTCTGCTTGCTTACTTCCCCTTCTCATCTATGTCTTATAATCCCTATTTCTCATCTTTAATATGGTCAAAAAATGGATAAATACACCACACACATGCCTAAAAATGGTCATGGAGAGCACCCTCGGTGCCCATATTTAAACAACAAGAAATGCCACTTCTCAATGTATAGCAAAAATGAAGTTCAGTCTATATCATGCTGTACAGATATTGTCATCAGATAAGCAAATGAGCTGAGCACCATTATGCAGCAGTTGTCAAATATGAAATGGAGAAAAACTTATGCCATGGCTCAGCTTGTTAATGACCTGCTTTGCAGACTGTCAAGGCACAGAGTAAGTGTACCAATCCATTCATGGTCGTATTCTTTATTTTACTTTTCTGCTTCCATTCTGTTGTTGGGTAGCATTTCCTTTATTTGTGTTCCCCTGACTTCTGCCATAACTCAGTTAATAATGTGTTTAGGACAGAATCACTCAATATGTCCTGGGTTAGAGTCCCTTGAAGTCTGTTTTTTAAACACCTTTATTGAATCACCACTTGTGACATAGACTGCATTAATTTTCTGAAAACACAAATAAGCAACTGGACTGGTATTCCACAGCAGGAGTTGTTAGTTGAAAGGGCACATCATGTGTATGCTGCAAAGCTGGCTATAGGAAAGCAACCTAGACCTTTAAAAGTAAAGATGCAATCTTTGAAGTCTTGTTTTTAATTACTGCAACCATTCTGTTGTTTGGTATCATTCCCCTTGTATGTGTTTCCCTAACTCCTTCAATTATGACTATTGCAATAGCTCAACTAGTGAATGCTGTCCTTACAAGAACATCACTGAACTGATTAATGGGTTCAAATCCTCTCAGGGTTGATATTTTATTTATCATTATAGTGCAGATACACTGATAAAATACAAATGTGGTGATGCCAAGAATAGTGCAGGTCAGTACAACGTGTTACTTTTCTGCATCCCCCATATCCTGCGTGAGTTTCACATTTTGTCTATGTTTAATTATTTCAGACGAATATCTGTGTATGTGTCATAGACTTCCTCGGTGGTGCAGCGGTAGCGTTGTTGCGTCACAGCAAGAGGTTCTCCCATTTGATTCTCAGCTTGGGTTGGGAGTGCCTTCTGTGTGGAGTTTGCATGTCCTCCCCGCGGTCGAGTGGGCGTTCGAAAGACATGCGTTGAATGGGCGTGCCTTTGTTGAAGGTTGGGCGTCAGGCTGGCAACTCGACACCATAAAAAAAAAAAACAACTGCCAATTATTAGCGGACCAGAGTTCCGCTGTGGCGACCCCTAACTGGGAAAAGCCGAAAGACAAACAAACATCTGTGTATGTGTCATACTCCCGTCTTTGAGTTCTAACCATTCTATGTTCACTGGCTCCCTTTGTAGTTTTCTGTCAGTTTCAGGTGTTTCTGTTGCCTTACTAGCACCTCTAGTCTCAAAACTTAAGAATTATAGCATTACTTTGGTCCATAACACATTTTTTTTCTGCAAGTCACACCAATAACTCAACAAATTACTTTTCATGGGTGCTCACAGCTGAGCAATGACTGTCATAAAAGCTCATGCATGGTCAATGTTTACAACAGCTGCTCCTACCTTATTGGGACCACAACTTGGTCTAACATGATTTTTCTGCTGGTCCATACTGCAGCCGTGATAAGGAGCTGCTTATCACACAAAATGTCCTGACAGCATGCATTCATAATGAGCCTCAGGGCTTATCAGGCACTCATGGTAAGCAGTGCTGTCTTGGCCATAATCATGGACCCACCATTTATGAATCTCCAGGCATGCATATTAAAAGTTAAGAGTTATTTAAAAGATTTATTTGCTTTTTTACCGAAGGTTACAGATGTAATTTTAACTCACAAATCTGTATTAGTTACTATGGATGTTAAAGCACTGTGTTCTGTGACTCCCCAAGCAGCAGAGTTTTGAAGCAATAGAAAAAATGGATTTTAAAGAAAAAAAAAGATGAAAGAGAATGTAGGTTTGTAATATATCTGTTATAGCTAGTGTTAAAAATGCTTATATTTATCTTGATAAAGATTTTAAAATCTGAGGTAGGGATGGGTACTGTGATGGCACCCAGCTACTGCAATTTAGTTATAGCAGTAGATTATTTACTTTTTAATTGGGAAGGAGAAGAACACATTTTATGTCAATTTCATGAACATTTGGGCAAATGTTCTGCATTTATGTTTAAAATGGCTGTAGATGACTTTAATTCACAGTTTTAAATTTAACAATATTTGTAGAAAAAAATCAATGTTATTAGTAGAATTTATAGAAAGCTTTTGTCTAGCAGCAGTTTTTTGCACTTCAGTAGAAGTAGTTCAAATTAAATAGCATGAAAAGTTCCCTAATTAGAGCTTCCAGACTTACTAGTAATAAACAAAAATTTTACTTAGCAAGTCACGAGTCAAGTCTTGAATTAATAAGATGTTTGAGAAAAGAGACTATCCAAGGAGTATGGGTAATGGAATTTGTAGGGATGTGATGGAGGAAAGAATGAACAAATTTAAGACCTTCAACTGAAGATAGAGTAGTAGAGCAGGATGTGGAGCAATGAAAAACAAAGGGGACTTTGAATGAAGGACATTTTTTGATTAGAACTGTTATTGTTAACAATCAGAAGATTTTAAAGGCTAATCACACTTTGTGGAAATGATAGAGCAACCAGCTTTTTCCTAAAGAAAAGATGTGAATTTTAAAAACATTGTTGAATCCACATGTGAAAAAGAGATGACTACTGTGAAACAGAAGTATTTTTATTGTGGGTCATACAATTACTAGAGATAGTTTTAGCAGAGTTTACAGAGCTAAAGACAGGTGTAACCATGAATCCAAATGTGATATATTTACCAAGATGTAATGCATGTTTGATTTTTTAACAGAGGGGAGAACAACTAAAAATGTAAGACTTAGGGTAAGAGATCACATTTAAGTAGATAAGACTGGGAATGTGTACAATGCTTTTGTGAGACACTTAATTGAATGCAACATTAACAGTAAATTCAGGTTTTATGTATTAGGTAATGAGCACCAAGACATATCTCTTAACTGCCCAGATTTTCACAGAATGCCCAGATTTTTGACTCATATTGTTGGTCTCTTCTTCATAAATTTTTTTGTTTTCTGGCAAATCACTGGGGATGATCTGAGGATTTAAATCACTAAATAATGACATACATTTGAACATCAGACTTCAAATCCTTCAGAAAAAGTATGTTTAAATAAAATCTGTTACTCTAGCAACTTTCTACGTTTATTAGAGCAATATTTAAAATATGTCCCTATTTTTAGGCCTTTGTCCCCCATTTTATCAGGCTTTGTCCAGATTTCTTGCACTAAGAGGTTGAAAGGTATGCACCAAGATGTGAGAGGGGGATGCCCATGCAGTATTAAATAAAAAAGAAATGCAATGGTAACTAGAATTTGGGGCACATTTGTTTTTTGGTCTGAATAATTTAGTAAGCATTGAGTCAGAACTATAAAGCAGAAAACTAAGGTGAATGTATTCTAATTGTTGATTGGATGATGATGTCAAGTGGTTTTAAAATTAGGCTATTTAAATGTGTTGCTCACTTCCACAGAAGTCTACAATGCTTTTCAAGTGTTTCTGCATCCAGAGCCCTCCAGGCTAAGATAAAAATATTTTCTTGATTTACTGCACTTCTACTTGCTTTATATAGTGATAGCTACAGTTTTTTAAACATGTTTAAAACATTTAAGTTTGTGGCAAAAATCATCCTTTCTCCATTTGTTGGCTTTTCTAGTTCTGTTTGCCTCCAGATCACCTTGGAGAAGGGCAGATTAGTCAGAGTCTTAGTTGTTTGATAGTTGTAATCTCACATAAACTTACACCCAATGGTCTCCCAAGAGCAAAGCCCATAAGGCAAGCACATACTTACTTTGCATAATACTTTTGTCAATGGGTACTCCATTATGCGACACACAGATGCCCCACTATCCAATTTAGACAAGGAGAAGAAAACAATTAGTTGCTTATCTGGAGATAGGATTCACAATATCATGCATGCACTCAGATCACTGCACTCCAGGTACCAATATGATTCTGTCATAGTCAGTGTAGGTGTAAATGATCCAAGATGTACCTCACTGGACTATAAGAGAAGACACATAAAGGATCTCTCAGAATATGTTTCATAGACAAGAGCCTTGCATTCAGCAGCATTCTACCTTCACCAAGGATGATACCACAGTGTGAACATAAAATGATTGATTTTAATAATTGGCTTAGTTTTTGGTGTTGCTCCAGGGGGATCCAATATCTGTCAGCATTTGAGGACATGGTCAACAGACCACGTTGTTTTGCCAAGGATGAGCTGCATCTGGTCCCCCCAAGACTTTTGGATATTGGCTAAAACTTTATCCACCCTCTTAGAGCCTTTTTAGACAATGCCAGATATACAAAACTATGAACATAAGGTGTTCTGCTCAGTGCTAGGAGCTTAAAAAAAATTCACACTCTTCAAGTCCTCCTCACTCTGGAGAATGTAGACATCTGTGCCATAACTGCATCTTGGTTTAAAGCTGTAGAAAGTACTCTGGAAGTGCAAGACTACAGTGCCTTTGACACATTTAGACCAACACCAGCATAGACCAGGGCCAAAGGTGGAGGTATGTCGATCTACATTAGCAACAAACATACCTCCAGGTTGTTTAAACAGTACAATACCAAGGAGCTCATCCACATGAAATTCACCCTAGATAAGGTCTCTCACCATATCATGGCTTGCTACAGGTCACCAACTATGCCCCTAGAGTCTCACGAGTCTTACCTAAACCTACTTAGAGGCACTCATTAGCCAGTCAAACACCCTATTCATGGGTGACTTTAACTATCCCACTACAGACTGAGAAACTTCCATTGCTTCAAATTCACAAGCAAAATGCTCACTGTTAATAAATAACACAAAGACCAGCAACAGCATAGATCAGGGCCAAAGGTGGAGGTATGTCGATCTACATTAGCAACAAACATACCTCCAGGTTGTTTAAACAGTACAATACCAAGGAGCTCATCCACATGAAATTCACCCTAGATAAGGTCTCTCACCATATCATGGCTTGCTACAGGTCACCAACTATGCCCCTAGAGTCTCACGAGTCTTACCTAAACCTACTTAGAGGCACTCATTAGCCAGTCAAACACCCTATTCATGGGTGACTTTAACTATCCCACTACAGACTGAGAAACTTCCATTGCTTCAAATTCACAAGCAAAATGCTCACTGTTAATAAATAACACAAACACACTGGAACTGATAAAGTGCATGCTCAAACCACAGGATCAAATACACTGGCTCTGATACTTAGCAACATGGGAGAGCACTACCCCCCCCCCCCCGGCCTTGTGTCATGTCCTCACTAATGAGGTTAAGTCACAAAGCTGTTTCCTTTGAAGTAAAAATCAACCCAGAAAACCCAGCTAAACCAGTAACAGTTAGGAGCTATTCTAAGGCAAACTACATCCTATTAAATGACAGCTTGTCAAAATTCAAGGCTCCCACTAACCCCCAAGACTACAGCTACCTATGCATAATTATTCACATAGTCCCTATACAAACATGTGACTGGATGCATAGAGGCTGCTACACCTACAAGAATTAAACTCAAAGCAAACATTAAAGACAAACCTGACTGATGGAATCCTCACCTAAACAGGGTATATAATAAAAGAAAAAACTTATGGCAAAAATCAGGATGAGCAACTCCCTTAAAGATAAGTGCTCTATTACACAGCTAAAGAAGAAACTAAGAGGTCTAATTAAGTCCAGAAAGGCCAGGTACAAAGTCAGGATAGCCTCGCAGACTAAGCAGTTCAGATAATCACAAGGTTTTCTTCAACTAGGTCTGGAACTTTAAAGCTAACACAGAGTACAGTGTGCTGAAGTGGTGATGAATGGTACCACCTTCCCCTATCAGAGTGATATAGCAAATTTACTGGCTGACAAATTCAGCTCAGATGTCACTCCTCCCCAACAGTCCTTAACTACAACCTTGAAACAGGCTACATTCCAAGTGAATGGAGGACTACAACAGTCATTCCCCTCTACAATAGTGGACCATTAATCAACTCAGGGAACTACAGAACCATCAGTCTAAACCCCTAATATGTAAAACCATGGAATGAATTATCATGGAAATGATTAACAAGGAGATTGGCAACCTACAGACACTGGACCCATCCCAATTTCGCTTTGTTATGGGGAAGATCATGCAATGGATGATGATAAAACTGTACATACTGCTTTATTTTGACCTGGCCAAGGCATTCAGTACAATAACCAACTCAGGCATTGTTGACAAGCTCTCTGAGATAGGCATAAATTCCTACATAACTTGCTGGATTGCCAATTAGCTCACAGGCAGGACCCAAGAAATCAAGATCAGTGAGACCATGACCTCCAAGAGACCAGTCACCAGTGAGTCCCCTAGGGCTGTGTACTGGGTCTGCTTCTGTTTAGCATCTAATTCTTGGAAGTCAAGGCTAACTTTCCAGGCCTCGTGCTCACCATATTTGCAGATGAAGGTAAATTGGGAACTATTACAGATTACTCCAAGGCACGAACATCTTGCAAGAGAGTTTAACACAAACAAATGGCTGGTGCCAAGGCCATGGCCTAAAATTTAGTGACAAAAAATCCATTGTAATGCCCTTTGGGAAACTGTCAACTCAGAAGTAAGGGATCTAAGAAAATATGTAGCTAGCAATTTGACCTTTCACCAACAAGTAGCTAAGATAGTAAGTAATTAATTCTACATTACCCAACTTATGGATAAAGGAATGGCATCCAGGTCCAATGAAGTTATGGTACCACTCTGCTCGGTCCTTATCAGACTTGTCATTAAGTACAATGACCCCCTTGATATGTACCTAACCAGACACTTGCAACAGCTGCAACACCCACAAATGTATCTCATCAGGAGAATTTGGGTCATGAATACCCTGTCCAGTACTGATTGTTTAAAGGCTCTCCTTCTGTATTCAGACTCCTACAGGCTGTTGAGAGGGGATCATTGCCTGGCTTACAGGACTTCCTCAGACCCAGCCCTGATGGATCTCTTGCACATGTGCAAACCAAACAGCATCAGAAACACTAGATCCAGGGATCTTAACTTAGAATGTCCTTCTATATTGCACAACTTATAAACAAAGGAATTGTGGCTAGATCTAGGGATGGATGTCATTGTCTCCCTTTACTCATCTGTCATTAGGCCAGTCATTGAATATAATGTTCTCTTTGTCATGTAGTTATTCAGATAGATGCAACAACTGGAACCCCCACAGAGATACCTTACTAAATGGATAAAAGGCCTAAACAACATCTCCTACATGGACCAACTCAAACCCTGTCACAATACTCAGTATCTTACAGACTGCTAATCATTGACCTGTACCTGGCTACCATACCTCTCAATCTGGAAACATCAAAAATCTGGACAAGGTCCATGAAAAATAGATACAAATCTGTACGCTGATTAACATAAAATTTACATACATAATTACGTAACCTCGCCCACTGCAATGGAATTGTGAGATACCAACTTTCAAATGCAAACTGAAGAACAGGCAACCAAAATATGGCACCAGAGTCCCCCTGCAGCCATTCCAATGTCCCATTACCTGTCTATTTCGCCCCATTTACCGTAAACACTAATCTATGCATGCATACTGCTGCTTTACTTCTAAAATGATTATTTGGATTTTATTTTTACATTTTATAGCACAATGTGCAAACACTAATTATATTTGCTAAACAAAGCAACATTGTCTCTCAATGAAAATAGACTTGGCATTAAAACTTCTCTGCCCATGAAACTCCCATTCATTGAAACAGCATTGAAACCCAAAGTTTAATTTTGTGCTGTTTTCAAATCCTAGGCCCCTTGCACACAAAACAAGAAACATACATGCGTTATTTGACACACCTTCCTGACTTTATTAAATTATATTTCTTGTATAAAACAGCACAGTTGTTAGACTTAAGTTAGAGCGCAATTTTAAATTTATTGTTTGAACATTTTTCCATTAGGCAGTGAAACAAAATGCATGAACCAATAATGACAACACTGCCAAATTCAGATCATTTCCATCAAAAAAGTCTACTTCCACACACACACACACTATATATATATATATATATATATATATATATATATATATATATATATATATATATGACAGTAGTGTAAGCCATAGGCATTTCACAGCTTCTCACACTTATTTTCAATTTCATTTTGGGGGGGGGGGGGGGCGGACGACAAAAGCCCAAAACCAGGGACTCATTTTGAACATTGCTTGTATAACTTTGGAAAGTTGCTAGAATAAAATGTTGTGTTACCACCATGCATGTCATTTCCAAGTCTTGAACCCACAACCCTATGCACTACAGTCAGAGCAACATACCACTATGCCAAATCAGCAGTTTCTTAAAAAGTAGGAAGACTGAAACTTAAATGGCTATCATTTATTCTCACTTCTCACCATAGCGCTCAACCTCTTAGCACAAAAAACCTGGACAAAGCCAATAATGTGGGAAATACAGAATTCAGTTCTCACCATAGCTCACAACATCTTAGCACAAAAAACCTGGACAAAGACAATAATGGGGGAATCTAGACCCAAAATAGGGACAAATTCCAGATACTCATCTTATAAACTTAGGAAATTGCTAGAATAATTAGCCAGTCATTATTTAGTGAATCCAGTCCTTCGGGGATTTACCACAAAAATTCTGAAAACTACAGATTTCATGAGGAACCCTGAAAAACCACAGATTTAAAGAAAAGCAGAACAAAAATGTGAGGCATAAATTCACAAGTGGCGGCAGTTAGGGACGTTAGGCTATTTTTACCTTGTACCCAAGGTACAGGGTTTGAGCCTGAGTACCTCTAGCCACCAGGTGTATTCACATACACACACACACACACACACACACACACACACACACACACACACACACCTAATTCTGTTTGTTCTCTGTGGCAAGTTTCAACTGATAACTCTGCACAATGCGTTCATTCTCTGTGGCAAGTTTCAACTGATAACTCTGCACAATGCATTTGTTCTCTGTGGCAAGTTTCAACTGATAACTTTGCACAATACAAGTTATATACTCGGCAATACTCGTAATTCCATTAACCTTAAGCAGACACTCGCATACAGCAGCCAGAAATCTAACTGATATAACACTGCACAATACCTTAAGGCAAGTTTCAACTGATAACTCTGCACAATGCAAGCTGATAACTCGGCAATGCTGGCAATTCCATTTCCATTCACATTAAGCAGACACTCGCATTTCAAACAGCAGCCGGAAATCCGTAGCAAGTAACCAATTCCAACCAATGTAACTCTGCACAATACCTTAAAGCTGAACTAAGAACTCTGTACAATCTCGGCAAAGCTTGCAATTCCATTCACATTAAGCAGATGCTCGCATTTCAAACAGCAGCCGGAAATCTGTAGCAAGTAATTAATTCCAACCAAATATAACTCTGCAATTCAATACCATAAAGCTGAATTAAGAGCTCTGCACAATCTCGGCAATCCTCGCAATTCCATTCACATCAAGCAGATGCTCATATTTCAAAGAGCAGCTGGAAATCTGTACCAAGTAACTAATTCCAACAATATAACTCTGCACAATACCTTAAAGCTGAACTAACTAAGAACTCTGCACAATCTCGGCAATGCTCGCATTTCCATTCAGATTAAGCAGACGCTCGCATTTCAAACAGCAGCCAGAAATCTGTAGCAAGTAACTAATTCCAACCAATATAACTCTGCACAATACCTTAAGCTGAACTAACTAAGAACTCTGCACAATCTGTGGCAAGTTTCAACTGATAACTCTGCACAATACCTTAAACTGAACTAATTCCAACTAAGAACTCTGCACAATACCTTAAGCTGATGCAAGCTGATAACTCTGCAAGTGCAGTCTGCAATGCTTGCAATTCCATTCACATACTTTAAGCCTTGCTCACATTCCCGCTCGCAGATCCCCCTTTCAAACAGCCAGCCAGAAATGTGTGTAGTGCACTTGAGCTCAATTCTGACAGGCTGACAGAGCTGACGTCATTACGCATGTGATGACGTCAGCTGAAAAACTGAAAGAAAAAAAATTTAAAAATAAAGCCGGAAATGAAGGTGTGCCACTCGGGAATCATGGCACCCCATTATTTGGACCCCAAAACTCGGTAAAAACCGAGTAATTCGGTACAGTTGGGAGGTATGGACAGACCATTTCACTGACAACTACTACTTGCAGGAATTTAATGCAAATAACAGGGAGTTGTCCCCTTTCCTAATGTAGTGCGCCCCTGGAGTTAGTATATATAGTTGGGGGGTGTGGGGAGCACAGCCCCCCACATCGGGGGTGGGGGGTACATACCCCCACCTAGTTTGGTTTAAATTCTGTACTTTTTGTGCTATATTCTTCTTTTAAACCAACATAGATGGGGGGCTTTGCCCCCCAACTATATATACTAACTCCAGGGTCGCACTACATTGGGGAAGGGGACAAATCCCTGTTATTTGCCTTAAATTCCTGCATTT